>NC_058026.1:20106813-20409313 GCF_019176455.1 Solea senegalensis
TATGAACTCTCTGCACTATCTATGTGCTTTTTCTACTACTTTTCTGCTTTTTCTAAACCATACATATTAGCAAGTTCTAAGAAAAAAATACTGTAAAAATAAGGCTAAATGAGAACGAAATGTTGTTAATGATTCACTTTCTTTGTCTCAGGAGAACGTGTGGGCTCTGTGGTGGCTGTGGGACAGCTTGTCCTTCAACAAAGAGAGACTCAATGCCTTCTTAGAGGATGTTACACAGGAGATGGAGAACACTGCAGGTGTGTGAACATCTCTACATTTCAACATCCTTCATCAATTATAAACCATCATTCCAGTAACCTTCTTGTCTCATAGCAAGAAGGTTGCTGGTTTTTCCATCCCGGTCCAGGCCTTTCTATTTTGGAGTTTGTAGCTTCTCCCTGTGTGTGTGTGTGTGTGTGGGTTTTGATTGGTTGTTTGTCTCTAAATTAGAACTGAAACAATTAATCGATTACTAAATTAATCGACAACTATTTTGATAATCGATAATCAATTTGAAGGTTTTTTTTATATAATTGAAACAAGATTTGTGATTGTTTAAGCTTTTTAAATGTGCATATTTTCTTCATCACTTTGCTCTGGATAACAAAGAAATTATTTTGGTTTGTGGACAAAACAAGACATTTGAGAACATCATCATTTCCAGGTTTGACGAACACCGATCAACATTTTTTCAGGTTTTCTGATATTTTATAGACCAAGCAATTAATCGATTAATCAAGAAAATAATCGACAGATTAATTGATTATTAAAATAATCGTTAGTTGCAGCTCTACTCTAAATAGTTCATGTGTTCTGCTTGTATAATGAGGTTTTGACATATGATCAACATTGACTTTGCCACAGTTTCCGTGGACCCATCTGCAAGCCAGACAGCAGCAGACCAGCTGCTCTCGTGTCACCACAAACTAAAAACAGATTTTTTCCTATGACATTGGAAAAAATGGTGTGTCAAAGAGAGAGAGTGGTTTACAAACTTCTGTTTCCAGGAAAAACAGAGGTGGCAGAGAACAGCAGGCGTAGATTTGGCTCACAGGTGGGTCCATGGAAACGGAGGCACATGTGGTAAAGTTTGTCTTAATAATATGTCGGTACCCCATAACAACAACACTTCAGAATGAATTATCATCAAGAACCAGTATGTTATTTGCCACATTTACTGACACTTAATGGTGAAGGTGTAGGAACTTTGTCAACATGCAACAAACATTGTGAACCTGGCAAATAATGTAATGGTGGAGCCTCAAAAAGGAAACAAATGTGGACATCTCACATCTCGCGGTTTACTTTCTGTTTTTGGAGTTTTTTGTCTTTTTCACACACTATCTCAGACTGATTATCGTTATTGGTGGGTATTAGGGATGGGACATGATCATCAAATAATCGATTAGTCGTATTAATGTTGATTTAAGTCCCTCAGCATGCGCAAATATTGCGCTGGTGTAAAAGGCACTTTCCCTGCTTTTCATAGAAACCACTGTATTGTATCAGACGAGAAGGGTTTGTCTGCAAGACGTAAGACCGAGGCAAATTTTTATTTTTGATGTTTATTTGACTCATTAGATGTGACTTTCGAATAGTGTTTTTGTATGGATACTGAATTGGTCAGCCTTAACTTAAACTTATTTAAAACCTTTCACTTGTCTGTGTGTTTTAAAACATGTATGTATGTGTATATATGTACAGTATGTATACAGTGTTTAACAAACGTATTGGACCACCACCCAATGTTAGGGTTATGCCACAGCATTTTTTGGTAATTATCAAAATCTTTTTATTATGTTTCTATAATGGTTAATACACCAGTATGTAGAAGCTCTTTAACCAAAACCATCATTTTTAATGCATACACAAACATATAATTATTATTGTCATTCCCTGAGTTTTGAAAGCGACTGTTTTACAGAAACAGAAACCCATACTAAAGCATGTGATTATTTCTTGATGTCAAATTTAGTTATGCATTCCTGAACTAAAAAATTAGTTTTAGTGGTTGACTGTTATGCTTGATTAATTTCTGACTTCACAGAGAAGAAGAAGCTCAGTGACCTTGAATTTGGGTATGAATTCAGTTTATTTGACTGACTAAATAAATAAATACCAATAACATTTTAAGTTTTTGAAAGATTTCAAAAATACTTTTGTTTTTATGACAGTGGTGGTCTAATAAATTTGTAAAGCACTGTGTATGTATTTTATTTATTTATTCTTTACACATGTTGGGGGTTTCCGTCTCAGTCCTCATCCTCTGACCTACCATGACCCATCCGTCAAATCACCTCATGTACGCTCGTGTGCGTGCGTCATGAGGTTAAGTCGTGATGTGAAGTTGCAAAAGACTCTTGTGTGAAAACAGCTGCTTAACACATACGTCTCTTTGTTTGTGTGTCTCATAGATGGGGATAATTCATTAGTGTCCCTTCACGCTGTCATGCCCACTCTGTCTTCTTCAACAGAGAACTGGGATCAGTGAGTTACATATTTATAACTTGCTGCAACAAAAGCATAAAAACCTGTCTGAGCTGGTAAACGACACCAGCAGATTTGTATTTATTTAGAAACGGTAGTATGAGGCTGTGGATCTGATCTCTATTACCTTTTTTTTTTATTTTTTTTTCCTTTCATGTCCTCTCCTGATGTGGTGGTAATCAGCACCTACTGTAAGTTGCACTGACACATGTGGTGATCCTTCACACTGTGGATCCTGGTGACCTTTAACCCTTCAGTGTGTTTTTGCTCCTGTAGGCAGTCCAGCAGCTGTTAATCTCTATGCGCCCCAACTCAACGGCCACTCGCAATGTCAACTGTAAGTCCCACAACTCCACAGACGTATCCCCTCCTCTGTGGATGCTGTGTCTTTAGTTTGGATAATGAATAATTGAAGTTATTAAGAGCAGGCAATTAAAAACTCATCCGTTAGAAAAGTGAACATGTGGAATATTTAAAAACTTTATATTGCAAGATTAAATGAATCAATTGTTATTCAATTAACTTATTATTAATTGATTACTGTGTGTATGTATGTATGTATGTATGTCTGTATGTATGTATATATATGTATATATATATATATATATATATATATATATATGTATATATTCTACTCAACACAAGGATGAACTGATACCACTTTTCTTCCCTAATACGAATACGACACTAATATGAATATCACACTCTGAAATTAATCGGATATTAAGTGGTCTGATACAGTCTTTTTACATCTTTTTTAATTATTTAAGTTTATTAACAAATCTACTTACAACATAGTTATAACCACCTTAACACCCCAACAATTATTCTGCTCCCAAATACGTAATTAACCAGTTTTAAATGTTACTGCTTAATGATGCATTTAAGTGATATTCAGGGTTTATGGATTATATCGGATTTTATGTTTTTCTCCTTCCAATTATTACTAGACTAGTAATTTTGACCAGTATCACATTGGCTCATTCCTTATTAAATATAATCATTATTATTATTTCTTTACACAACAATCAGTAAAATGGTGAACATAATCTGAATGTTATCGTGTAATCCTGTATTTGACCTGTTCAGTAACTACAGTGTACAAATGAACACTTGGATTTTTACCATTTGAATTAAGGATTTTCTTTAAAAAAATGAATCCGTTAATCCTAATTTAATATTGTATTTTTTTCTTTAAGCTTCAGAAGTGAAAAGGTAGATCTGTCATGTATTTTGTTTTTCCTGACTCAACTTCTAATCTTGTTCTCTGGCGTTTGCAGCTCATCCTGATTGGACTGTGACGTGAAGCGCGGCGTCGCCTCTTCATCACAGGCTGGGTTATGGAGAGTCATCGGTGTCGCATAGATGTCAGAATAAACCTGCACAGACAGTGGTGTCAGAGTGACGGAGGGTTAACAGCCCCACTGTCATTCAGTATGTATGTCACCAGCACAGAGACGCTGCTATGTTTACTTTATTATTTTACGGCTTGACCTGAGTTTCGTTTCTGTACTGTGGGATTTTTTTTTTTTTGTGGGTTTTTTCAGCTCAGCTCTGTTAATTCATCCCTGCATATATTTAATACTTGGTTAAGACAATTATGTGAAAATAGAATAAATTGTGAAAGAAAATGCTGACAGCTTTATGAGCCACTTTGAGTAAGTAAATCATTTTCTTTGTTGTTCCTGAATTATTGCTTCATGTAGAATTCCAGTGTAAAATACGATGATATGTTTTCGATGCAGTATCTGCTCTAATATTTAGTTCCATATTTGGAAGGAATGCTGCTGCAGTTTAAACCTGTTGTTTGTGAAAGTGGTCGACGTGAGATGGGTCTGACTGCAGAGAGCAAAAGCTCCGCCCCGTTTATAGTGCCGCCCATTTGTAGTCCCACGCCCTCTCTTGTAGTTTGTATAACTGTGACCTGAAAATATTTTCTTCCTGGTCACGCAACTCGTCATGCAGCAGTCTGAATCAGAACGTGGTTTTGGCAGAATTTCTGTAAGAATTTATTTAGTCTCATAAATAAGTTTACACTCATCAGTCCAATGCCCAGGCCAAGTGGCACGATATCTCGTCACATCTTTCCCTGAATTTGTTCAACTTTGGTGAAGAACCACGCTCATGCGCTGGCCAATCAGCATAGAGATTCTCTGGATAGCGTCACGTTCTTGCCAGACTCCGCTCATTATCACCTATCATTTTTGAGTGCATATAGAAGCATGTGTCGTAGAGCTCCACCTCTGCCGTCTTGTGAGGTTTCTCAACACTCTACGGAGCTCCCGAAGTAAACGGTGAAACTCGCCAAAGTTGTCAGAACATTCATTCATCTACTGATGCCAATTGCAGCTGACTTAGAGCAAGTTTTACACACACACACACACACACACACAGGCCTAAAGCCTCAGCGGTATCATCCTCAATAATGTCGAGTAATTTCCTAGATTAAAGCAAATACTTCTTCTCAACTACATTTATCTCATGAGTCACAATTCATTATGAAATAGTGACTCCATCAATTCTTTTTTAACTAGAGAATATTTATTTTGTGGTTTAAAGAAAAATGGAGGGCCTGAATATTTCTTCCACCAGGAATTGAACTGAAAAATCCTGTCATCAGGGCTGCACAGGAATTCTCACATCTTAAAGTTCACGTTTGTTTTATCCAGTTTTTGTTTCACTTCACTTGGACCAGTGCTCGCTTTGAAACAGCACTGATGTTTGTTTCTACCAGTGGAGGATTAGAAGAAATCAAAAATGTATGAGTTATTACAGAGAATAAAACATGAGCTGAAGTCAAAACTTGTAAAAGCACAGATCGCAAACTGCTCACATTCTGACTGTGTCATTTAACTTAAATGATGATTTTTTTTTTAATCCAAATCCAAAATATAATCATTTAATCATCAATCTCTGTGGGACAAAATCTACATCCTCAGAACATTTTTAATCAAAATATGTCATTTACTTGATTTATGCTGCTCACACGCACACACAGAGTCAAAAATATAATCTCCTTTGAGGATGTAATTACGAGACTAAAGCATTTTAACCTGTCTCATAATCTCATAATTATTTCTTTTGTCACATGCTTTCGACTTCGTATCTAATGACCTACAATTTCACAACAAGCCTTTACAAACTGATAATAAAATAACAAACTTTATATAGCAACTTTCAAATACAGTGCAATAAAAGTGCCTTTCAATAAAACATAAAAGAAAGAGACTGAGTAAGACATCAAACGTCACTTACAGCAAACGGATTACGATGAAAATAAAAATATAAAACAAATGCAAAAGGTTTTCAAATGTGATTTAAAAGATGACTCCTGGTCTTATGTCTCAGTCTAGTCGTTAAAATGGCCAGTAATGAGGATTTCAGAGAGCAGAGAGGGACACTGGGTAATAAAATTGAAAAATAAACTCCTACTATCTAATTTAATTCTGACTTAGACAAGTCATGAGCACATCTACATTTTCTTCTTTCATGGGCAGAAATGCACAATGATTTTGTTTAAATTGCACAACGCACATACAGTGTGTGGCTCTATTTGTTTCAAAATAAAAAATAAATGGTGTAGAGGCAGTGTGTAAAAGGTTTAAAGTGCCTCAGCATCATCAGTGCTCAAACAGTACAGTAGAATTTCAGTGCATTTTTGATTCAAATCTTTTGTCTTTTTGAATCTCATGTTGTGAACGTATTTCTGTGGAGCTGCACCGAGCGGTAAGACAACCTTAAAACTGGGGGTCCACGCCCCACGTGGCGCCGTTTGATGAGGTCAGACAGGAAATCCATCACCCTCGTGTCGTGTTCGCTGCTGCAGAATCCTCGCGTGAACAGAAAATCCTTCCCGTCCGCGGCGCCTTTAGCTGCGGCCGTGCTCGGATTAAACGTGTAGAGCAGAGCCTGGTTCTGCAGAGCGGTCAGGCAGCTCTCCACGTGCAGCATGTAGGTGAGGCCTCGGCTAATGCCCGTGTGAGGATCAGCCATTCTGCTGATGAGAGAGCCAGAGTATGACGGACAGCTCAGAGTTCTCTGGTCCATGTCCAGCAGAGCCAAATAACGGCTGTAGCGGCTCAGAGAGTGAGTGATGCTGGAGGAAGATCTGGACCATGATCTGGAAGAAGAAGAATGGACTTTTTAGGTTATCGTTTTTTTGTTTTTTAAAATGCCTTCTTGTGTTTTAAAAGCAGATTTGAAAAGAATTAGTTTGATCTTGAACATTAAAGAAAACTACACAATACTGTTCAAAGGTCTTAGGCCACCATCAGGAGTGTGAAATGTTTTTGAACGATTGATATTATAAGTCTGATTTTAATGTTTGTTTCGGTGTCATTTTTTTGTGAAGTATTCATCCCTGTGTCACAGGTGACCCTTAAAGAAACATGATAGAATAAATATAATAATATACAGGATATGGGGTGACCGTAGCTTCGTGGTATTGATCCCTGGCTGTCCTAGTCTACATGCCAATTCAATACAATTTTATTTGTTGACCAGGTGTCTAATCTCTTTTGTAGTGCAAAATCAGTAGAACTGCCTCTGTTCTGCCTCTGTCCTTATCAAACATGTGATGACATGTTTATAGAACTACAATGTCATTTATACAGATTGTTGATAAAAATTATACTGTGTCCTTGGCCAAGACACTTAAACCCACGTTGCTCCCGGCAGCTGTGTCATCATGAAAGAGTGATAGAAAATGCGCTTCACATAGATGTACTGTATTAAAGTGTGGGTGAATGGCAAAACTAGTGTAAACTAAAAAGTGCTATATGAATAAAGACCATTTACCATACAGGATATGCATAGTAAATAAAATGGTCTCAAGTTTCTGAAATGACACTCTTAAACAGCCTGATGGCCGCAGGCTGGCATGATTTCCTGTGGCGCTCTGTAGTGCAGTTTGGGAGAATGAGTCTTTCGCTGAAGGTGCTCCTGTGTCTGACCAGCACATCATGGCAAAAAATATGTATAAATGCTCAATAATGTCAATTTGCTTTAAATCTTTAAAACCAGGGTTCGGGCTATAATCTGAACTTTAACTAATATTAACTGTCAAAAATATCCTAGTATAATGTCAACAAAAAGTTAAAACATGAACTGTCTAAAAGTGTCCCAGTATAGTATGTTGTAATAAAAACAGCAATTATAAACTGTCAAACATGTTAAACAATGTCCAAATATAGTATAGTCAACAAAAAATCTCGTGTCCGTGTTGATATGGACCAATAAAAAGGTTTTCATGTATTTTCCTCACATTTCTTCACTCATTTACTTCAGTGAGCACATTTGAACACTTTAAATGATGCTTCTTGTCATCATGTCCTCTGACTGAACACCTGCAAACAGCTGCAGTTAAAGGCACATTTCAAGCATGGTTGAGTGAGGTCATTATCATCAGAATTTAGAGTAAAAAGAGGCTTTCGGCAGCGCTGTCACAAAATACATCAGAATCCTCTGTTAAATATTGAGATTTTACAAATATTTACAGGAAGACTTTGCAACTGATCTACAGCTTTGTTTGGTCCAGGACCAGGACCAGGAGGAGCTGGAGGAAGACGAGGAGCAGCGGGGACAGGTGTGTGGTAACTGCTGCTTAAAAATGATCTGCACATTTCTTAGATGTTCTGTTGACTCTGTTCACACCTGCTGACCTGAGGGATCCGATCACAGGCGTTCAGATTACACCTGCTAATGCTAATGCTAATGTGACGTCACTGCTCCACATGTAAACACACACACCTTTGATTTCATTTCTCTTCACATACAAATGATGTTGTTTTCTAACTGTTACAGAAAGACAAAGAATCCAGGAAATGTTATTTTCTCCATTAATCGAGTATTTGTTTGGGCCAGAAAATGTTTGAAAAATGTTGATCAGTGTTTCTCAAACCTGGAAATGATGATTCTAAAATGTCTTTTTTTATCCACAAACCAAAAACGTTTAAATTATTTCTGTGTTATAATAATAATAACAAAAAAAAAATAATAATAATAACAATAATAATAATAATAATAATAATAATACGAAGCCCATATATCACAGCGCTTGGGCCAATATCAATACCGATATATGTCTTTCCTTTTGTATGACTGCAGAGGTCATTAAGTCTCTTCTCTAGTCAAATCAACAGACTATTTTTCATACTTATGTCACAGCACATGTGGATATGAAATCTCTTTATTGTGCAAAATAAAGAAGCAGAAAAACAAAATTGCTGTAGGGAAGGCTAGCATACAAGTCAAGGAGGTGCAAGCTTTTTCAGTCGACTATTGTAGTCATTAATCATCTCGGCACATCTCACTGTCTCTCAACAAACTAGAGAAGAAACTATTTTTCAAAGAATTAAATCAAGTTTTATGATTTGTGAAAAGCTTGTGAAATCAAAATGTGAAATAAAATGGCATAACCCCCTGCTGTCATCTCTGCCGGGGCCAGGTGTTCGGAGCGTGGTGGATTTGAACCAGCCACAGTCGGACTGGCACAACCTCGCGGTTGCCAAAAAACCCTCCATAGTGACTTTACTTACTGAGGAGTTGGTACCGCGAGCAACGCAGAAGTAGTCGACCCCCCAAAAAAGTCATAGTATAGTATGTCGTCCGAAATCAGTCAAAAAAATCACAGTATAGTAAGTCGTAAAAAATTAGACCAAAATATCATAGTATATAGTATGTCGTTCCGAAATCAGTCCAAAAAGTCATAGTATAGTAAGTCGTCCAAAATCAGTCAAAAAAGTCATAGTATAGTAAGTCGTCCAAAATCAGTCAAAAAAGTCATAGTATAGTATGTCGAGTTGGTACCGCGAGTAACGCAGAAGTAGTCGACCCGAATCGAGCACACACCTGTAACCAATCATGCTGTTGACAGAGGTTAGGACCGCCTACCCAATTAACATATGGACACAGAAATCAATAAACAAATAAATGTAAGTGAACATGTAAAGCATTTATTTATTATTTCATTTATTTTTTTATTTATTTATACATTTATTCATTATTTAGTCAGAGTTTTTCAAAAATGTAACCGTTGAATTACGAGGACAAACTGTTTGATCCTTCATCAGTTCACTTATTTGATGTAATCGTACGTCACTACTGAAGATGGTCCAGTGGACAAGGACGTCGCATCACGACTCAAGACATCATGGGTTCAAATCCCACTGGAGGTATGTGTCTAATATGTGTGTCTGTCTGGGAGTTTCAAAAACAACTAAACCTTCAAAAGCAAAATAAATTCCAAAAACCAAGCGAAAACTCTACGTTGCGTCACTTCAATTTCAATGAGGATTTCAACTTCATCATCAACAACTGCAATAATGGGAGACAATAGCTAGCCTTGAAAAAGCCTTGAAGGTGCTAGCTGACACTTTTTGTTGACTAATGTCTGCAAAGACAATATGTCGTCCAGAATGTGACAAAAAAGTCATAGTATAGTATGTCGTCCAAAATGGGACAAAAAAGTCATAGTTTAGTATATCGTCCAAAATGAGACAACAATGAGATGTGACATGTTTTATTATCCCCTGTGGTGCAGTTGATAAGACACTGGTCATGTAAATCAGGGATTGTGTGTTCAAGTCCCAGCTGGAACAACTCTGTCGTAGTATGTTGTCCAAAGGATACTTTATCCGACAGTGGCATTTTGTCCGTGACACTTCCGCTATGTGTAACAGAGTCTTGTTAGTCCAAAATCAGTCAAAAAAGTCATAGTAAAGTATGTTGTTCAAAATCTGCCAAAAAAGTCATAGTATAGTATGTCGTCCAAAAAAGTTATAGTTTAGTCTTTCTTCCAAAAATTGACAAAAAAGGTCATAGATTAGTATGTGATCCAAAATGTGACAAAAAGTCATAGTTTATTATTTTGACTAAAAAGCGACAAAAAAGTAATTGTATAGTATGTCGTCCAAAATGGGACAAAAAAGTCATAGTTTAGTATGTCGTCCAAAATGAGACAACAATGAGATGTGACATGTTTTATTATCCCCAGTGGTGCAGTTGATAAGACACTGGTCATGTAAATCAGGGATTGTGTGTTCAAGTCCCAGCTATGGTATGTTGTCCAAAGGATACTTTATCCGACAGAGTGACACTTCCGCTATGTGTAACAGAGTCTTGTTAGTCCAAAATCAGTCACGAAAATGTCATAGTATAATATGACGTCCAAAATTTGACAGAAATGTCATAGTTCAGTATGTTGTCCAAAATTTGACAAAAATGTCATAGTATAATATGACGTCCAAAATTTGACAGAAATGTCATGATTCAGTATGGCGTCAAAATTTAACAAAAATGTACTTGAATTTAGTGTATAGATCCAAGGGTGACAAAAATGTCTTAGTAAAAGTATGTCGTCAAGGTTACGACAAAAATGTCATAGTTTGGTATGTAAGCCCCAAGGTTGACAAAAATGCATAGTTTTGGTTGTTGTCAAAATTTGACCAAAAAGTAATATGGATTCAGTATGTTGTCCAAATTTGACAAAAATGTCATGGTTATTATGTTATTCAAAATTTGACAAAAATGTCATGAAGTATAATATGTCCAAAAATTTAACAAATGTCATAGTTCAGTATGGCATTCAAAATTTGACAAAAAATGTCATAGTTTAGTATGGCGTCCAAAAATTCCGACAAAAATGTCATAGTTTAGTATAGGTCAAAATTTGACAAAAATGTCATGACTAAAGTATAATAGATCAAAATTTGACAAAGAAATGTCATATTTTGGTATCAATAGATCAAAATTTGACAAAATGTCATAGTTTAGTAATAATAGATCCAAAATTTGACAAAAATGTCATAGTTTAGTCTGTAGTCCAAAATTTGACAAAAATGTCATAGTTTAGTATGTTGTCCAAAATTTGACAAAAATGTCATAGTTCAGTATGTTGTCCAAAATTTGACAAAAATGTCATAGTATAATATGACGTCCAAAATTTGACAGAAATGTCATAGTTCAGTATGACGTCCAAAATTTGACAAAAATGTCATAGTTCAGTATGTTGTCCAAAAAAACAATGAGATGTGACATGTTTTATTATCCCCAGTGGTGCAGTTGATAAGACACTGGTCATGTAAATCAGGGATTGTGTGTTCAAGTCCCAGCTGGAACAACTCTATCGTAGTATGTTGTCCAAAGGATACTTTATCCGACAGAGTGACACTTCCGCTATGTGTAACAGAGTCTTGTTAGTCCAAAATCAGTCAAAAAGGTCATAGTTGAGTATGTCGTCCAAAATTTGACAAAAATGTCATAGTTTAGTGTGTCGTCCAAAATTTGACAAAAAGAAATAATCATAGTTTAGTGTTAATAGATCCAAAATTTGATAAAAATGTCATAGTTTAGTATGTCATCCAAAATTTGACAAAAATGTCATAGTTTAGTATGTCGTCCAAAATTTGACAAAAATGTCATAGTTTAGTCTGTAGTCCAAAATTTGTCAAAAATGTCATAGTTTAGTATGTCGTCCAAAATGAGACAAAAATGTCATAGTTTAGTATGTCGTCCAAACTTAAATTAAGCAAATCACCAGGATCTGATGGCTACACGGCAGAGTGGTACAAGGAATTTAAAAAAGAACTAATACCTGTTTTACTTCATACTCTGAATTGGGCTTTAAAAAATGTGCAAACGCCACCCAGCTGGAAGGAGGCAATCATTTCAGCCATACCAAAAGAAGGCAAGGATAAAGTGGAGAGTGGCTCTTTTAGGCCAATCTCTGTTCTTAATGTGGACTATAAATGATTTACTTCTGTTATGGCCAAACGATTAGAAGAATTCCTGCCGACACTGATACATAATGATCAGACAGGTTTCATACACCAACGCCAAACACAAGACAATATACCAAAGTAACTACATATTATGGATCATATACAAAGAAATCAAACTGAAGCAATTGTGATGAGCGTAGATGCTGAAAAGGCCTTTGATTCGGTTAACTGGATTTTTCTCTACAGAGTGTTGCATAGAATTGGCTTCCACGATACAATTATTAAAACCATACAGGCACTATATGACAAACCTACCGCCAGGGTCAAGGTCAATGGATATTTGTCAAATAGTTTTACCCTAGAAAGGGGCACCAGACAGGGCTGTGCATGGTCACCACTGCTCTTCGCATTATATTTGGAACCACTAGCTCAATACATCAGACAAAGAGAAGATATTAAGGGAATCATTATTAAAGGGACGGAATATAAATTGGCCTATTATGCAGACGATATTTTGATATACCTTGCACAACCAACTCACTCTCTGCCTAAATTGATGCAAGCATTTGAACAATATGGCCAATTATCTGGGTACAAAATCAACATGAGTAAAACCCAAATACTCTCATATAACTACTGCCCACCAAGAGAAATCAAAAGTAGCTACCCCTTGACATGGCAAACAGAGTCCTTTAAATACTTACGCATCAACCTACCAAAAGATCTTACAAAATTATCGGAATATAACTATTCACCCATACATGAAAAAATAAAGGATGATATAGCAAGATGGAACTTAATTCCCTTCTTTAGCCTGAGTTCAAGAATTGACTCTATTAAAATGATCATATTGCCAAGAATTTAATATTTATTTCAAACATTGCCAATAGAGATTAACCAAAACCAATTTAACGAGTGGGACAAACTGCTATCCAGGTATATAGCAGTTCGCCTCAAAACCTTACAGCTGGTTAAACAAAAGGGAGGATGGGGCTTGCCTTATTTTAGATATTATTATTTTGCAGCGCAGATGAGAGCAGTGGTATGCTGGTGCAACCCGTCATATACAGCTCAATGGAAAAGCATTGAGGAAAAAATGCCCTCCATCCCCATACAGGCAATTTTAGCTGATAATAACTTGCAAACCCACATAAATAACATTGATAATCCATGGGTGGTGTGGACCCATAAAGTATGGAAAATTATTATAAAAGAACATAAACTTGAAAATGATATTTTGGCTCTTAAATGGTGTGCTTATGATTCGGATTTTAGAACTAATAAATTGGATTCTAGATTTAAGGACTGGATAGCTAATGGTATGACAGCCTTATGTAGAGTAATGAAAGATGGGAAGTTACTCAGTTTTGAAACGCTTAAAAGGACACATGTTTTAGAAAAACAAGACTTTTATAGATACCTGCAGTTACGGCATTACGTCAATACAAAGATGAAAAATCTAACAAAGATAAACACATGTCTAATTCAATTATTTACAAAACCTATTAATAAAACTGTGTCATGCTTATATAAGAGTCCGTCTAATTTGAAATCTCACTCTACTTCATATATTAAAATAAAATGGGAGAAGGAAGGAGGGATAAATATATCTGAGGAAGAATGGACAACAATTTGGAGGTATCAATGGAGATGTACCAGCTCACAGAAGTGGAGGGAATTTGGATGGAAAAGCTTGATTAGGTACTTTATTACACCTTCTCAGAAGTCTCACTATGATGATAATTCCTCTGTCTGCTGGAGGAACTGTGGAAATCTAACTTGTACATAGTTGCTAATGTGTGTTTTTCCTTTTTTCATTGTTTGTTTTTTTTGTCTAGGCATTTAGAGCAGACAACAGATGTGAGATGTATGCATGTATGTTTTGCCGGATGTGAATGTCTGTTTCTGAATGTCAATAAAAAATAAATTATAAAAAAATAAAATAATAATAATAATCAGAGTAGAATTGTCCATATAAATCATCTGAGCACCAACCTGAGAGTCTCCAGAGAACAGTGAGGACTCTTCAGTCCATCACACAGCAGTTTCACTCCTGGATCCTGCAGGTCATTGTTACTCAGGTCCACGTGTCTCAGACTAGAGGACACAGAGCTGAGGACTGAGGACAGAGCTTCACAGCTTCTCTCTGAGAGTTTACAGCCACTCAGTCTGAGGTAGAAAACAGTGATGAACAAAAGGTTAAACATGTTTGTCTTGTGCTCTTTAGAATATGTCTTATTAATATTTATATACTGATCCACGTACAGAGCTTTGTTGGAGGCTTTGACCACCAGCAGCAGCTTCAGAAGAGCCTCCTCTGAAGCAGAGTATTTCTTCAGGTCAAACTCTTCCAGATCTTTTCCTGATGACAGTAAGATGAAGACCAGAGCTGACCACTGAGCAGGAGACAGTGTCTTTGTGGACAGGCGTCCTGATGTAAGGGACTCTTGGATCTCCTCCACAAGAGAAGGATGGTTCAGTTCATTCAGACAGTGGAACAGGTTGATGCTTCTCTCTGCTGACAGATTCTCACTGATCTTCTTCTTGATGTACTCAACTGTTTTCTGATTGGTCTGTGAACCACTTCCTGTTTGTGTCAGTAGACCTCTTAAGAGCTTCTGATTGGTCTCCAGTGAAAGACCCAGGAGGAAGCGGAGAGACAAGTCCAGGTGTCCATTTGGACTCAGTAAGGCCTCGTCCACAGCACTCTGGTGCAGATGATTCAGTTTAGGTTTTTTTCTAAACAGTCTGGACCACTGGCTCGTTGTTGGTTCTTCTGACAACAGATTTGTTCCAGAGGTGATGAAGGTCAGATGAACATGAAGAGCAGCCAGAAACTCCTGAACACTCAGACGGACAAAGCAGAAGACCTTGTCCTGGTACAGGCCTCTCTCCTCTTTAAAGATCTGAGTGAAGACTCCTGAGTAAACTGAAGCTGCTGTGATATCGATGCCACACTCTGTCAGGTCTGATTCATAGAAGATCAGGTTTCCTTTCTGCAGTTGCTCAAAAGCCAGTTTCCCCAGAGACTTAATCATCTTCCTGTTCTCTGGACTCCAGTGTGGATCAGTCTCAGTTCCTCCATCATATTTAACCTTCTTCACTTTGGACTGAACCACCAGGAAGTGGATGTACATCTCAGTCAGGGTCTTGGGCAGTTCTCCTCCATCTCTGGTTTTCAACATGTTCTCCAGAACCTTTGCAGTGATCCAGCAGAAGACTGGGATGTGGCACATGATGTGGAGGCTTTGTGATGTCTGGATGTGGGAGATGATCCTCCTGGCCTGCTTCTCATCTCTGAACCTCTTCCTGAAGTAGTCCTCCTTCTGTGGGTCCGTGAACCCTCTGACCTCTGTCACCATGTCCACACAGTCAGGAGGCATCTGATTGGCTGCTGCAGGTCGTGTGGTTATCCAGAGGCGAGCAGAGGGAAGCAGTTTCCCCCTGATGAGGTTTGTCAGCAGCACGTCCACTGAGGTGGACGCTGTGACGTCAGTCAGGATCTCAGTGTTGTGGAAGTCCAGAGGAAGTCGACACTCGTCCAGACCATCAAAGATGAAGACCACCTTAAAGTCTTCAAACCTGCAGATTCCTGCTTCTTTGGTTTCAGTGAAGAAGTGATGGATGAGTTCCACCAAACTGAACTTCTTCTCTTTCAGCACATTCAGCTCTCTGAAGGTGAAGGGAAACATGAGCTGTACGTCCTGGTTGCTTTTGTCTTCAGCCCAGTCCAGAGTGAACTTCTGTGTTAACACTGTTTTCCCAATGCCAGCTACGCCCTTTGTCATCACTCTTCTGATTGGTCCGCCTCTTCCCGCTGGGGCTTTAAAGATGTCTTCTTGTCTGATGGTTGTTTCTGGTCTGTCTGGTTTCCAGGAAGCTCTTTCAATCTGTCTGACCTCATGTTCTTCATTGACCTCTCCAGTGCCTCCCTCTGTGATGTAAAGCTCTGTGAAGATCTCATTCAGAAGGGTGGGGTTTCCTGCTTTAGCCACACCCTCAAACAAACACTGGAACTTCTTCTTCAGGTTTGATTTGAGTTCACCTCGACAAGCTGGAGCTCTGATTTCTGACAGAACACAAGAAAATAAATCAGTGAGTGGATCATTGAGAAAATAAGATGTTCTTCCTTTCACATTAAAAGTCCTCTTACTGTCAGCTAGCTTCTCCTGCTTCATCCTCCTTAAGAAGTCCTCTGTGATCTTCAGAAAGGCCTCTCTGCTGCTCCTCTGCTCCTCATCCTCCCTCTGACTCTCTGAGACTTCTGTGTGATCTGTATCCAGAACCTTGTGGATCTTCTTCAGCTCGTTCTTCACAAAGCAGATGATGTTCTCCTCCAGCAGCTGGAACAGAACATGTGAAGTTTAACCTCAGATGATCAGTGACAGAGTGAACAGAGCAGCATCCAGACTGTCAGGACCAGGAGCCTCATGTATAAAAGAGTGTGCAGCTTTCATACTAAAAGACGGCGTTTATAAAGTACGTATGCAAAGAAAATCTCAGATTTATAAAACTGTGCGTACGCCAAGTCCTGCGCACAGTTTTCTTTATACATCCCATCAAACGTGAAACTGAGCAGAGATGAATGAGGAACACAATTGACCAGCGCAACCTGAAAAGACAGCGGGGACTCCACAGCATAGGCTTACTACTCCTCTTGCTGCTGTTATCCGGAGATGTACAACTCAATCCAGGACCAATAGTCACTGAGTGCATCACAAATCATCGGTGCCAAGCTCCCGTCAATAACATCGCCTAGGTAGGTGAGTTTCTGTGGAATACTCGTACACATACCTGGCCTTCCCCTACTTGGAGTCGATGCCTTGGCTTTAGATTTCAACAATCGAGCCAGAACGGCGGCGACGCTAACGGGGGAACACCAGCCTAAAAACTCTACTCCTAACACTGTTAGGTCCATCAATCTTGCTGTTAAAAAACAAAGCTCTATTAAAACATTTCAAACAGTTAACCACGTAAAGGTTGTTTGGGATCCGAAGCAGAAACCGAGAGGACTTTTGGGCAGCCATTTAAAATCAGGAGTGTCGTCTCAAAAACTGAACAGTTGACTCATTTACTTGCAAACTCAAACTTGGACTTTTTATGCATATCTGAAACATGGCCTCAACATTCTACCCACATCAATGTATTTACAATGAGCGGGTTCCAATGCTTCAGACGAGACAGGGCCGTGGGAAAAGAGGGCGGGGTACTTGTGTATGTGAAAGACTCTATCAAATGCGAACGCATATATTTCAAGCCGGAAATCTCTCTTGAGTATGTCGCACTAAAAGTTGTTTTGTCTCAGCAAATGTCATTCATTATTATAGGCTTTTATAGACCCCCGACTGCCAATGACACATTTTATGACGAATTTGCTGATATTCTTAAAGAATGTGACCATAACAAAGAAATTATTATTATGGGGGATTTTAATCTCAATTGGGAAGATAAGTCTAAGAGGAGAAAGCTAAAAGTTATCACAGACAAATACCATCTAGAACAACTGATAAAGGGCCCAACCAGAATCACAAAATGTTCACGTACACAACTTGATCTTTTCTTCTCCAATAAACCTGAAAGAATAACTAAAACGTATAACCTGATCACTGGCTTGTCAGACTACAATCTAACTCTGGTGGCAAGGAAATTAACCAGTAAAAGATTTAAGATTAATGCTTCAGCTTCACGCCACACAAATGTTAACTGTATACCTGAAAGTAAACAGGAAACATTTGATAATGCGATAAATAACTTGGACTGGGGAGACATTTTATCCTCTGAAAATCTGGAGAATAGTTGCCAGCTATTTACATCAAAATCAACATTGTCAGAGATAAACACATCGTTAAAAACAAGAGAAAAAATAAGAACAAGGTCAACCTGCCTTGGTTTAGTGAAATTCTATGGCAACTGATGAAGTGTAGAGACGCTGCCTTAAAAAAGGCCATTCAAACCAAAAGAGACACAGACATTTTGGTCTATAAAAACCTAAGGAACAAAGTCATAAACAAACTGAGATTAGCCAAGTCACACTTTTTTCTCAAACTTTTGAATGATGCTAAAGGGAACAGCAGCGAAATTTGGAAAAGCATCAACAGTCTCTTAGGGAGAGCTCAACATCACACTGAAGATATCAATGCCAAAATTGCCTCCATTTTTAATTATTTTTTTATTGACTATGTTCAGGAACTAGGAAATAATTTTAAGACTGGTGAACAACTCACTGATCTGAATGTTGCGGGACAGGGTTTTGACCTAGTCACAGTCACTGAAGAGGAAGTGAAGAAAGTGATTTGCTCCCTAAAAAACTCAAAAAGCAAAGATGTCTCTCATCAGGACACAGTGTTTATCAAAAAACATTCAACCACACTAATTCCTCCAATTACTCACTTGGCAAACCTCTCCATTATTCAAAGTTTCTTTCCTCCACACTGGAAACAGGCCATTGTAACTCCTATCTTTAAATCTGGTGATCGCAATATAGTCAGTAACTACAGACCCATTAGCATCTTACCAGTAATTTCCAAAATTGTAGAGAAAATCGTCATAAACAAACTTAAAGACCACATAAATAGCTGTAACCCTGGTCTTGACTCAGCACAATTTGGATTCAGAAAACACCATTCCACAGAAACAGCCATCCTCCACCTAACAGAGCAAATCAGACTCGGTCTGGACAAAGGTGGAAAGTTGTTGGAGCTGTGTTCTTAGACTTAAGTAAAGCCTTCGACACAGTTAATCATAATGTCCTTTTGTCTAAGCTCTCCAACTTCAACCTTTTGTCCAACACACTTGCATGGATATCGTCCTACCTATCCGATAGAAGGCAGTGTGTGAAAATTAAAGATGCAGGCTCCAGCTACTTGAGGTGCACAATGGGTGTACCTCAAGGATCTGTGTTAGGCCCACTACTATTCAGTTTATACATTAATGACCTCCCACAGTACTGTCATGACGTAGAGGTACAACTCTATGCTGATGACACCGTCTTATACACACATGCAAAATCAGCTCAGCAAGCTGCTACTAAACTAACCAACGCCCTGGTTGGAGTTGCAGAGTGGCTCGACCAATCCTGTCTCACCCTGAATGTAAGTAAAACAAAAGGCATGTTCTTCTCCAACACCAAGCTGAACATCCCAGATGTAAATATCTACATCAGAGGTGAACAGATTGAGACTGTCAGCGAGTTCAAATATCTTGGTGTGCTACTTGATCCAAATCTGAGTTTCAAGAAACATATCAAAAAGATGACAAAAACTATCAAATACAACTTGGCTAACTTCAGGCAGATTAGATCCTCCCTATCCACAGAGGTTGCACAAATATTTCTGCATGCTCTTATTTTATCTCACATCTCCTATTGTATCACTTGTTGGGGGCAGGCTAGTCAAACAACAATCAGGCCCTTAGAATCCCTGTATGAACCATCACTGTGACATACTACACAGGCACAATCTTCTACCTTTTGAAAATCTCAGATTTTTGTCAAACGTATGCCCAGTCTACAAAATCCTAAAAGGCTTGGCTCCCACCTGTCTGCAAAGGTTTGTTTGTTACCGTGGCTCTGTAAGGTCCACTAGAACAGCATCTGTACACAGCTGCACTGTACCGTTTCGCTACTCAGCATTTGGACATGCAGCCTTTTCTGTTAAAGCTGTCACACAATGGAACACCATTCCAGATAATATAAAACACTGTGACCTGCTTGGTGGGTTTAAAGCTAAAAAAAAAAAAAAACACCTAAAACTCTCACAACAATTCACCCACTAATTTGCCAGTGGCTATTTGTGTGAGTGAGTGTATGTATGTGTGTGTGTGCACCTGTGAGGGGCACTTCCTATATTGCTGTATGTTCTTACTTGTTGCGTAATGTTTTATCTGTGCTGTATTTATTTGTCCTTCTACATGACATTACCTGCTGAGTGATATTTGATGTTTTATCTGTGTTGTATTTATCTTTAGGCAGGGACTGCAGATGTAAATTAGCCCAAGGCTAACTCAATCAAATCAAATCAAAAAACCACGCCCACCCACAAATGAATATACAAATTTTTATACATGCCGTCTGTGCGTGAAAGCAAGCGTACGCCGTCTTTTTGTGCGTACGCACGGTTTATACATGAGGCCCCAGGACTCTGCTTCAGTATTAACAGTAGTGTCATGTTTGTACATTTACACACCTTAAATATGGAGTCCAGGTCTGCTCCATGCTGCTGGACAGACTGACCACTGAGAACCTCTGTCCTCTGCTGATCAACTCTGAGGAGAAAAGATTCAGTGTCATTTACTAAACAATCATTTGTTTCTACCAGGTTTTCAATGTGCTGCACCTACGATTCTTCTTCAGCCAAGTTCACATGACATGAGTTTGACAGGTTGAAGACAAAAGTCCCTGAAGGACAGTCTCTAGTGTTTGTTATGTGTGAAGTCTCAAAGACACAATCAGAGAGGCTTGTCCATGAGTCCCTGACCAATCACGGACTCTGACTAGATTTACTGCTGGAAACGTATTCAGAGACGAGGACAGGCTGAAGACGTTTAGTGGAGACAGAAAAACAACATTGGTCCACCAAAGAGAAGAAGAGTGTTTTTCTGGATTCAACATGTTTTGGACTAGACAGGCTCCCCCTGGTGGAGGATCATGTAAGTGTGTGTTACTATGTGTGAAATTCTTACATCAGTTCACCATGTTTTTGTCCATCCTTGAAGCTAATAAGACGACCTATAGACCGGTCACTCTTCATGGACACACAGCTGGGTCCAGGTCCAGGTCTGGCAGAGTCTGGTCCCTGTTGATGGATCCTCCTACAAACACAGGACATGACATGTAAATACAACATCTGCTGTGAATGATCTCATTAATGATCTACAGTATCAGGAGACACAAGGAAAACAGGTTTGTGTCAGAAATGGTTGAGTGTGACCCAGATGGTGTCAAACACTACACTGTTTAACACATTTAAAGGGGACATATTATGCAAAATCAACTTTTTAACCATTTTAATACTGATATTTGGGACTCTGGGGGCCCTACCAGTCGCCAAAGTGTGGAAAAACAATACTCAGTCATGTTTTCGTGGTTCCGCTTAGTGTAAGTATAGGCGATAAATTCCCTGCGCTTATGACGTCAGCATGCGCATTTCACCGCGAATGTTACCGCCCCACCAGTACGTTTACTTCGCAAGCTCCACCTTAGCTCCACCTTGTCCCTGCGAGAGTGCAGGCGAGGGAGGAAGAGCGGTATTATGTCAACGCGGAGGGACAAGTGTGCTGTTGGTGGCTGCACAGTGGAGCACAGTGTTTTACAGAGGATTTTATATATGAAGCTAATGTGCCGGATAAAGTCAGCAAACGTGTGTTCGCACCACTTCACATCAGACTGCGACCAGCGGTCGCCGTATTTAGTCAGGGGACGTATTTCACCGACGTACAAACACACAAATTGTTAAGAAAAGATCACATAGAGCTCATAACTGACCATTTTGACACGTCCTAATTAAACATATTTGTTCAGTACGTCCTCCATGACCGGAGCACAGACTCAGTCTGATACAATCACATAAAGCAGCTGTTTATGCAGCTCGCTGCTGACGATCAGCGGTGCTGCACTCTCTGTGTCACCGCTGATCGCCAGCTCGCCGGAGCACCGGAGCTGGTCAGCGGTGGTGAGGTCTCCGGAGCACAGTCTCCGGTCTGATAGAGCAACATACAGTTTATTCAGCGCGCCGCTGGCGATCAGCGGTGGCGATCAGCTGATCGCCAGCGGCAGTTTAGGCTATCGGTGACACAGAGAGTGTAGCACCGCTGCACAGAGAGTGTAGCACCACTGCACAGAGAGTGCAGCACTGCTGCATAAACAGCTGCTTTATGTGATTGTATCAGACTGAGTCTGTGCTCCGGTCATGGAGGACGTACTGAACAAATATGTTTAATTAGGACGTGTCAGAATGGTCAGTTATGAGCTCTATGTGATCTTTTCTTAACAATTTGTGTGTTTGTACGTCGGTGAAATACGTCCCCTGACTAAATACGGCGACCGCTGGTCGCAGTCTGATGTGAAGTGGTGCGAACACACAAACACACGAACACACGATCTGATACAGCAACATACAGTTTATTCAGCTTACACGGTGATCGCCACCGCTGATCGCCGGAGCACCGGAGCTGGTCAGCGGTGGTGAGGTCTCCGGAGCACAGTCTCCGGTCTGATACAGCAACATACATTTTATTCAGCGCGCCGCTGGCGATCCGCGGTGGCGATCAGCGGTGCTGCACTCTCTGTGTCACCGCTGATCTTCTGTTCCTAAGTGTTTTTAACTGATTTACAGTTGGACAGTGTTCGGCTCGATCCTTATGTAGGACGTCTGACGGCACTCTCGCTGACATGTTGATATTGTCAGAGAGCTAGTGGAGGGAGGGGGAGACGAATAGAGCTGTAAAGCGCTGTAAAGAGGACAAATCAGAAACCCCCTGGAAGAAGTGGGTGTGTGTTTGCCTGTGTCTCATTTGCATATAAAGGGACCATGCACGAAAACCGAGCGTTCTGAAAGGGGCGGGTTTAGCAGGGTTATTGAACTACTATGATTCTTCATCCTTATGGTATTTTGACCAAAGCATGTCACTGACATGTTCATTAGGACACCAGAGAACTATTTTAATGGGGGAAATAGGGTATAATATGTCCACTTTAAGACTTCCACATCTTCAGTCAGATCACTTTACCCAAACCCAAGCATGTGAGCCAGGACTGTTCCACAATTATTCAACACTTGTTATTTTTTCATGGGTCCAGATCTGAGATTAAATGGGGACGGGTCTGTTTGGGACTTGGGTCCAGAAAGTCTTGGGTCTGCATGGGTCTGGGTCTGAATTCTCAAATATTAGGTGTCTCTGGTGCTACATGGTGGATCATTTGAGTTGTTGACCTGTGAAGACCTCCACCCTCCATCATCTGACCTCTGTTCTTGTTTAAGGTACAAAGGTTCATCCATGGACCAGTCACTCGACATGGAGACACAGCTGGGTCCAGGTCCAGGTCCAGGTCCAGCAGAGTCTGGTCTCTGTTGATGGATCCTCCTACAAACACATGATGTGTAAATAAAACACTGAGCTGTGACATGGAGACGGGTCACATGATCCATGAGATCCTCATCTCACCTCTGCCCCTCATGTTCCTCACACAGAGTGGTTTTAGAGGGCGGAGCTTCTTCTTCACTGGCCTTGATCTGATTCATAGCAGAGCGCCACCTGCTGGGAGAATAAAACTCACTCATTACAAGTTCTGCTAACATTGGTGGACCACATTGACCTAATGTGGGCCGGTCAGCAAGAAGACTTTTTTTAACTACAGAATTGGCCGACATGACCCTCATTGACTGACTGAACAATCGGCACAGCCCATTGGTTTATGCTAATAATGGACTGTCAGTCAATCAGTTACTGGTTCATTTCAAAGAGCCGTTAAAAAGATTTGACTCGTTCGTGAACGTCACAGCTCGACTCACAACTCACTCAAGACGCTGTTTGCATCACACTTTACAGCCCTTCACTGCAGGTGAGTCCACTGGTTTAACAGAAGAGCCCGCCCTCTGGTGGTCAGGTAAGAAGCTGCCCAATAGATAGATACATATGTATGTTAAACATCTGGACTTTGAAGAGATGTCGTTAATTGTGACGATTGAGAATAAACGTTTAATTTAATTCAAGTTTCTTAAATCTTATCAAAATATGACCTCGTCCTCTGGATCCTTTTGTTTCACCTACAATGGCTGTAATCTGTTTTCACCGGAAACATAAAATGATCAGTCACTGTCTGATCTTTCAGTCCAGCAGAACTTCTCTTTCACCAAAAGCACAAATGTCCTCTAAACCAGTGATTTCCAAACATTTTAGTCGCTGAACAACAGAATCAGTGACGTGAGATTCATGAGCTTCACAGTAAAAACATCACGTCGACAAAAAGTCACAACTTTTTCATTTTCAGTGCATTTCTTTTTCAATGCGTGTTTCTGCTGCACGTCACATGTACTTTTATGTGTTATCGTCTATGTGTTTTTTTATATTGTTTCTATGTGAAATAAACTAAACAGCTGATGGAGACAGAGTGAGTCAGAGGAGGCGGAGTTAAGTCATAAGAACATGATGGATCTGTAATAGGGAGAGGATCCACTTTTCAGACAAAGGTCAACGTAAAAGAAAACGAGTTCATATCTTAGGAATTATTGAACAGGAAATTCCACTTTTCACTGTAGCTGTCACTTTTACTCCATGATTGATTCTTTGGCTGTGACAAAGGAACACGACTCTCTCTACAAAAACAAACACAGTGAACTTGTAGAAAAGTCTTTTGTTACAACCAGGTGACGTTTGAGCTCCAAACAACATCTGGTCGTTAACAAGAGTTTGTGTTTATAGATGTTACATTTAAATATGTTTGATGTCAAACCATCACTCAGTGATGGTTTGACATCATCTATCATATCATATCATCTATCATATCATATCTATACATATCTATCATCTATCATCTATCTATCGTGTGACGTCAGCTCTAGTTTCATACCGAGCGAGGTCGGTTTTCAAAATAAGACGTTACTAATAAAAGTGCAATCAATCGTGCTGATTTTAAGACATTGGGTCACATTGTCCAGAATCTTTTGAACGAAACATTTTCCCTAATTTATTTAGATTTTTACTGCACAATAAAATCACTTTGGCCCATAAGTTCTGACAATGCTGAGAAAAAAGAGACAACTTTGCAGATTCATTTCTCAAAATGTAAAGAGTAAAAATAGTTGATAATGAGTGAGGGAGTAGTCAGCATGCTCCTGAGGTCAACTGTACCAACCATTGTCAGAACGTATGGGCCAAAGTGTTGTTATTGTACAGTAAAAATCTAAATAAATTAGGGAAAATATTTAGTTCAATAGCTTCTGGACAATGTGACCCAATGTCTTCAAATCAGCACGATTGATTGCACTTGTATTAGTAACGTCTTATTTTGACGAGTGATCTCGCGCAGTCTCAAACTCGCGCTGATTCTCAGCCGACTCCCAGCATTCACCGTAAGTTCGAGTGCACGGGCGCACTTAAAAACGAATGACGGCTCACTTGACCGCAGTGATTATTGCTCCATTTTAAGACACAATCAAAATCAACGGTCAACTACTGTCTCTGCTGTTTGGCTGTTAGATGAGATGTATTCTTGACATCTGTGACGGAGCGACTGTAACTAATGAGCACACACACTCGCTATCATTTCAAACTGGGACATTTCCCACCAAAATGAAAGTGGCGAAAGTAGTGCCATTGTTTAAGAAAGGTGACATACATGAATTTACTAATTACAGACCAGTCTCAATACTACCACAATTGTCAAACATTTTGGAGAAATTATTTAACGATAGGCTAGACAACTTCATTAACAAACACAATCT
This sequence comes from Solea senegalensis, assembly GCF_019176455.1. Classification (NCBI taxonomy): domain Eukaryota; kingdom Metazoa; phylum Chordata; class Actinopteri; order Pleuronectiformes; family Soleidae; genus Solea; species Solea senegalensis. Next base: position 20,132,459 of record NC_058026.1, read on the forward strand.
GCTATATGATAGCCAATATGGATTCAGAAGAAACCACTCGACGGCGCTAGCTTTAACTGAGTCTGTGGAAACCATTACTGACGCCATTGATCAAAAACTACATTCCATAGGAATATTCATAGACCTGAAAAAAGCATTTGACACCATCAACCATCATATTTTGATAGCTAAACTGGAGAGATACGGTATAAGAGGCATAGCACTGGAATGGGTCAAGAGTTATCTTCACAACGGATCTCAATATGTTAAGATGGGAGATTGCACATCGACTTGCTTGGACATAATTTGTGGGGTCCCACAAGGATCAGTGCTGGGCCCCAAACTGTTTATACTATACATTAATGACATATGCAAGGTATCCAATATTCTGAAATTGACATTATTTGCAGATGATACTAATATTTTCTGTTCGGGGGAAGACCTAAACCAGCTAGTGGAAACAGTCAATAATGACATGGCCAAGCTACATGTGTGGTTTAATATAAACAAACTATCTCTAAATTTAGAGAAAACTAAATATATGCTGTATGGGAAAAAAGGCCGTAAGACTAGTATTAACATACAAGTTTTGATTATTGATGACATGTTAAGTTGGAAGCCACACACCAAGCTGTTAAAAGGCAAGCTGGCCAGGAGTGTGTCCATACTTTGGAGGGCACAAAAACTATTAAACCAGAAGGCACTGTACTTGTTGTACTGCGCACTAGTCTCTCCACACCTGCAATACTGCGCAGAGGTCTGGGGACACACTTACAAAACCACTACTAATCCCCTGTTTATACTCCAAAAAAGAGCCTTGAGAATCCTACATTATGCCAGTTACGGAGAACATACAAATCAACTATTTACCAAATCAAAAATACTTAAATTCTATGACTTAAAAAAATACCGCACAGTACAGATGATTTACAGGGCTGCCAACAAAAACTTCTCTCACAATCTACAGACATTATTCCTGAACAGAGGGGAGGGACACAATCTAAGAGGGAACATGAGGTTTAGGCAGAGAAGGGTAAGAACTACATTAAAATCCTTTACTATATCGGTCACAGGGGTCAGACAATGGAACAATCTGGATGAGGGGATGAAAAAATCAGCAAAACTGAGTGTATTTAAAAAGAAGTATGTAGATATGACCATTAATCAATACAGAATGACCCAGGAGGAAAGTATGACAAAGGTCAGGGACAGAAATCTGTAGACACTGTGGGAAACGGCAGGGGAAGCAAAGTTAACCAAACAAAAAAAAACAAAAAAAAAAATGTCTGAGTTGACTGACTAGAGCTAGACCATATCTCTGAGTGCTATCGGATGCTGAAACATGTTTTCTTTGTCAAAATGTCATAAAAAAAAAATATACAAAAAAAATAAAAAAAAGAGAGGAAACGAAATGTATGATGATAATGGGGGCGGGACTAGTTAAGCTTTGCTTCTCCCGCATTCCCTTTCGGTTATGTATATTGTGTGAACTGCACTGTTATGTGATGAGTGATCTAAATGTCATGACCGAAATAAATAAATAAATAAATAGTAGAGCGCAAAGACGCACACACTCCAACACACACACACACACACACAGACAGACACATACACATACACAACTGCTTTGCCAGTTTCCAGCAACATGTGTAGACCGTCAAGGGTGCACACACTTGCTGCTGCTACAGAATCATCCTGTTAACATTTAACTTGGTTCAAACTTACTTAGCCCTCATCCTCAGTTTGTGTCGCAGCATTTCAAATAGTGATGCGCGGGTCGGGTCCCGCATTTATTTAATCATTTGACCCGCTGCATCCCGCACGCACAACCGCATCTTTTGTCACACCCCGCCCCGCCGCTATTAAATACACGTTAAATATGTCATTGAATAAGGCTTTTATTCTGTCTGACAAATGTGCTTGAAAATGTCGTTTTTAATCAGGCTTCCTTCTTCTTACGAACGATAGGTGATGAGTTGATGGTGTAGAAAGAACCCCTCTGACACAAGACTCGTACGCAGTGCCGGCCCTGAGTAATTTGGTGCCCTAGGCAAGATTTTAGCTGGCGCCCCCTTGCATCGCAGCAGTCAATTTCACAATCAACTTTCATACAATCACACAGAAACTGCATGTGTGTTTTCAAGATTTTATTTCTTCTTATCTAAATATCACACCAAATAAAAACTAAAGAAAGAAACAAGTGTTAAAATTAAAAAGGACAGTAGCACCTGATGCTGTGTCACTGGGGGTGGTACTGAAATATTTTAAAAGTGCATCTGAAGAGAGAAGAGAAGTATATGTGACGACTGCATGTTACATTTGAATAAAAAAACAGATGCTTGGTGTGCTATACATGAGACTAATATAGACTAATAATGAAAATGTGATGAGATTCATTCAACTTTATTGTCATTGCAATGCAATTCAGTCTAACCAGAGTGCAAAAACCAGTAAAGTGCAGTGAAATGAACATATATATAAATATATGTATATATAGTCTATGAATGATATGGGACAGCTAAGGTATGAAATATTAACAGTAATACACTTTAACTGCACTTGTAACACTGATGTAAACTTTAACAAACATAAACTGTGACACATAAAACCAAAGGCTTACTATTACAAAGGGGATGGACAACTAAAAGCATTTTAACTGACATACAAGCAGGAAAGACACCTGTAAAATAACACCTGAACAGGCCTAACGTTAAGTTTCCAAACGTCCCTGATGAATTTAAGGTGGAGTAACATTAACACACGTCGACTCAGCTATTTATTGATTATTAAACAATGTTGTTATCGTCCCAAGTAAGCTAGCAAGCTAACGCTCTGCTCCAACAACGGTAACTACGATGCATTAAACTATTAATTTCATGCACTTCATCACATTGACATTACTGTACCTCTGTATCACGTATCTTTTTCATCCTTTTCCTAGTCTCTGGGTCACGGTCCGGTCAGATTCAGGCAGCTGGCCTCTTGACCCCGCCCCCCTTACAGAGGGCAGGTACAGAGCAACGGCTCGTTGCACCCAGAAAAAAGGCTTCTGCATTACTTAATAGTCTTTGCTATGACTTTATGTTGCTGTGGGCTTATATAATATTTAGAAATAATAGCAATAATGGCACTGGTAAAAAAAAAGTAGTTTTTATAATTAAATATATATAATTTTTAAAAAACATTTCCCCTGCGAATGACGGTGCCCCTAGCATTTGCCTATACTGCCTATGCCCAGGGCCGGCTCTGCATGGACTGAACACGATTCTTTCCTGGTTTGACAGGTACGGGTGCAGGCTGAAGTTTGCAACTTCGCTTGTGTCGCCACAGGACTTTTCGTGTAAAAAGTGCTTGGCAATATGCACAGTGCATGAAATCCTTCCCCTGTGCATCTTTAGATGGGCGTTTAAATGGAACCAACTCCCCTTTCCCTGACTCTATAACAGCAGCGTTGTGGGCATAGTTGCCTCTGTTGCGAATGTACTCTAGCTGTTTCTTTCTCTCCAAGGAACCTTTTGGTAAACTAAGAGCTTTAGCCACATCCAGTTTATTATGGTGTGCACGTTCTAGATGTCTTGCCATCTTTACATAGGCCTTCTTACAATACAAGCAATACTGTTTCTTGTCGTACACTCTATTGCCATTTGTCTTTAGGGAAGCTTGCACAACTATGGTGTCAATTGCCTCCTGACTTGAACAGGGTTCTTCATTCACACTGATGTCAGATGTACTGCTGTTGTATCTCAAGCTTTCAAGGTGTGTTGTCGTGGTGTCACACACTGGAGGACACGATTCAGATTCAGAGTCATGACACAATTCAGTCAGGGGCCACGGTTTTGTCCCAATGACTGATGTGAGGTTGAAATCACTGTCATCACTTTCAGTGGTGGAATCTGTGTCATATCCAGAAAGTTGTGTTAATTTATGTTTAGTTTTGCCTTCTATTTGTTTTGTGACTTCCTGTTTTATTTTGACATCTCTCTTTCCTCTTGTTTCAGATAACTTGCCCTTCCCCTGTAGTTTTCCCGCCAGTCTGATTATCTTCCCTGCCCTGATTGTTTCCACCTGTTCCCCATTTACTTTGAGTTACATATAGCCTGTGCTTCCCTCTGCCCTGCGTCAGTTCGTCTTGTCTGTCATGCCAGAGAATCCACGCCAATCCATGCCACGTCAATTGTTTGTAAGGTTTTTGCTTTTCTTAGTTGCTACTTTGTTTTGTCCCTTTTTGAGCCATCAGAGTTTTTTCCTCGTGAAGAGTGATTTTGATTTGGCACCTTGCCCAAACCTTTTGTCTCCTCCCAGTGAGTGATTATAATTTGTTACTTTTGCCTTTTGCTTATCTAGTGATTCCTCGATAGAGTGATTTTCTGTTGATACTTTTCCTCCTTTTGAGAGTGATTTTTATTTGTTACTTTGTCCAATAAATTGGAATATTTTTGGAAGTTGTCTCTGAGTCGTGCTATTGGGTTCAAGTCCTTGTTCGGTTGTGACAATCTGGCACATACTCATCACCACTATCTGATGGAGAATCATATAATTCATCAGGGTCTTCGAAATCTGTTTTTTCCATCTGAAAACACATTAATGGACTTGGATGATAGAGTGTATATTTGACATTAATAGCATACAATGTATCACTTAAACATAATTACATCAGCTTACTACTGATCCAGACATGCAATTGAGTACTTACTATGACACTTTTTGTCCGTCTAAGTTTTGGGACAAAAATCCCATCTTCATTTCCGACGTTTGTCACAATCTGTGATGAATAGCAAAACAACAGACCATTAAAACATCTTAGACATGTTTGTAAAGAGTCAACAATGGTTACCAAATCAGAATTGTTCTATTGTAGGAATATTTGAAGGTTTTCTGCAAATGGTTTATACAGTATTGCCTCTTTTCTCAGTTTATCTCAAGATAGGGAAAGTATTATTATTCATATTACTATTTATTTTACTAAAGACACAGCTCTGAAATGACATACATGGTAAGAGAAACCAAATGTGAGAGATAAAATATCAACTGCAGTGATTCTTCCTGCTTTGTGAACCACTTGCTGATTTCACACTAACTGAAGGAACAAGCTTTGTGGGGACATGTCAAACACACACTCCAGTCACCACTTGTTAAGATTGAAGCAAGTCAAGACTTCACACAATCTACAAGCTCACACTGAGGGGTAAGTGTGTTGTGGGGACGTCGTAAATGCCCCTGAATAGAAGGATATTTTATCAAATGTACTATCAAATGTACTACAAAGGTAAAATTGTGTCCAGAACATCCCATTATCATTAGCCATCTTTCAGCATAATGTGAAATTAGTGTAAGAAATTCACTCAGGACAGAGCCCTGATCTGAAGTAAATCAGTTTCCATTAGTTTAAATAAGTTTCAAATTAGTCACTGTCATACACTAAGTTATTCCGAAACATTTGAAAATCGTGCAGAAGTTCCACATACTTGAATTCTTCAGGGTCAGTCATCCCCTCCGTAGTCATAGGTCATTTCCTCGCCTTCATTAATGTCTTTAAAGTGCATTAACTTCATTAAAGTGCGGCTTTCCAATCGACATCGATCTTTTTCATCCTGCAGTTTGGGCCTTTGTGCTGATCATTAACTAGTCGCCCCAGTGAATTGTCTTCTCTTGAGGCATCAATGCTTAGAAGGACAAATAGAAGGGAAAGTGAGTGAACCCATTTCATATTCATATGTACAGTTCCTCTACATAGAAATGCTATTGACATACATGTTAACATATGGTACAACTTGATCAACTGTCCATTCTTTTTGAGTTGTTCTTTTTGCGAAGTACAAAGTACAAAGTAAAGTTCATTTGCAAATTACCACCATCATTTTCCTCAGTGCATGACGGGTGGAAAATCTTTGGTCTTCTTTGGGCTTCAGCATCATTGATCATATCACCCCTGTATTCCACTACAAATTCTCCGCAGCAGAATGTCTTTCTGGCAAATACTCCTCGTCCTTTAAATACAACAAGATATTTTTAGTGGAACAGGAAATATCATCTACTCAAATTCTCAATTACTTGTAGAAATTAAAACGCAAAATACCACATCTCACAATGTCTTACCTTTCTCTGCATTTATGTATTTCACCTCCAGTTTTGATGTTTTATCCATCTTTGAGAGAACATGATGGATGGCATCATTTGTCGGACTGAGCCTTGGTGGCATTTCAAACTGCAGACAAATATCTACAAATAAGAGAGTCTCGAGCTTCAGTTATTGTCAAATAATACGATTCTAATATTACTGACAATATGTTATTTCTTATAATTAGACATTTGACAAACAGAGGGACTGCAAATTTAAAAAGCTTGGAAAAAAAAAGTTCCATGTCCACTCTGGCACTTCAGGTCATATCACAGCACTATTTTCAAACTATTACTTAATTTGACTAAATCTGTTGTTTGAAGAAACATTTAATTCCCACTTTGCTAGCTCAATATTACTAACTCCCTATTGTTAGCTCACGTGATCGTCGCGTCATAACCAATTGCAAGCACCTGGACACCTGGACACGTAGCTCTTAGCTACGCTGCTATATAATTAACGAGTGTGATTAGCATCCTTAACGGACAGTTTTTATCAATAAACTGCGTCACACGGCACAAAACTCTACAATGATTGAATAGGTTGCATTTTATGAGAAATACTGCGACACTTACCAAACACAATCCTCTCCAATCTTCTGAGCTGTGTGAACTTGTGCACGAAGCGAGAGAGGTCGTTTACTGTTAAGCTGTGGTCAAACGTACAGCCGGCTTCCTGTGTGATTTCAAAGTAAAAGCCTTTCACCGGAAGTCAGAGTTGCACATATACCCCATCGTATTTTATTGCAAAATGATATCTCAGGTACAGAGCCTCTTTTATTAAACACTATTAAATAGTTTTTTCTACAGCTTCTCCTCCACACTCAACTACTGTATGTCTTGTTATGTAGAATGACAAATTACCTTCAAATGCTCTTGCCGGTTCTGGTCCAGGCTCTTGTCATCTCACGCTTGGATTACTGCAACTCCCTCCTGGCTGGTCTTCCTGCATGCGCCATACGACCTCTGCAACTCATCCAGAATGCGGCAGCTCGACTGGTCTTCAACTTACCAAAATTCTCCCACACTATACCCCTCCTCCGCTCCCTTCACTGGCTTCCTGTAGCTGCTCGCATCCGCTTCAAGACTCTAGTGCTTGCGTTCCATGCTACAAACGGATCAAGTCCAGCCTACATCCAGGACATGATCAAAACCTACACCCCAGCCCGCCCACTCCGCTCTGCATCGACAAACCGGCTCGCTGCCCCCTCACTGAGAGGATCGCAGAGGCACTCGCAGAACTCGAGACTGTTCACTGTTCTCGTTTCCAAATGGTGGAACGATCTCCCCATCGACATCCGTACAGCTGAAAGCCTCCACTTCTTCCACCGCCGACTAAAAACACATTTCTTCCGACTCTACCTCGACTAAGACGACAAAAAAAAACGAAAAAAAAAACTTTGCACTTATGACTAGCACTTCATAGTTTGTTCTACTAGAAGCTCTTACTTACTTCTGGCTCTTATTTGTACCCAAATGTTTAAATGCACTTTTGTAAGTCGCTTTGGATAAAAGCATCTGCTAAATGACATGTAATGTAATGTAATGAGTAATTTTATTGCTGCATCTGTCATTCACATAAAGTGCAAACCCACCTTCTTCTTATTATTGTTATGCTTGTGCAGCTGCAAAAGCAACATTTCCAATAAAACACTGAACATTTCATTTGCTCCTTAAAACCTTACTAATGGGGACCAGGAAGTGGGCGGTCCTAACCATATTTGGAAGATGCGTGTGTGTGAAGTGGAAGGTGGAATTACCTTTAGGGGGAGCAGCTTCTCTCACACTCACACAAAAAAATACAGAAAAATTTGCTTTTTGGGCCAAGGCTAAAAATCACTTAGGCACCTTCAGAACAACTCCTGAAGGCTTTTAAAAAGAAAAACGTTATGGGGACCTCGATTTTGGTCCCCAGACTGTCAGCGGTCCCCACACCGTGACTGTGTAAACAGACCGATGTCCCCACAATGTGATAATTACCAGAGCAATCACACACACACGCACACGCACTCACTCACACACACTCACACATACAGGAGCTGCTGGTCCTCTGCTGCCTCGTGTGGCCACTTTGTGTCACTGACGTCAATCTGAACAAAGGATTTTAAATGCTGAAGTGACAAAATAAGACATTTGAACTTAGTGATGTGTGCGTGTGTGTGTGTGTGTGAGTGAGTGTGAGTGTGTGTGTGTGTGTGTGTGTGTGTGTGCGCCACTCCACTCCACAGAACTACAAAAGCAGACGTCACTTTTATAACTTTGAAAAGTGTAAGATGTCAAATTAAATCAGAGAAGAAAAAAACATGTGACATATTTCATCATCACATTGGTGTGTGTGTGGAAACCTCACGTCCAGTGGTGACATCACACTGAGTTTCACAGAAGAAGAAACGCTGAGTCATGTTCCATCAGCTCCTCCCCCCTCTTTTGTCCCTCTGTCTCTGGACAGCGGGACACGTCAAGTCATGTCCCAGCATGTTGGACAGTCTGTCTAACATCTGGTAAAAGACAGAAGTTGAAAAGGGAGGACCCGCCAAATTAAAAGTCCCTTGTGAAGGAAATTTGAAGTTGTCAAACTTTTTCTATGTGTAAAATATTTAAAAAAAAAGAAAATAAGTGTTTATGAATGATTTATTCTTATTTTTCAGCTACTTAAATGTGAATATTTTACTCCACACAACAAGGAAATCATTCGATCAATAATCATTAAATCAACATTTCCAGGTTTGGGAAACAATCTTCAGCTTTTTTTCTACATTTTCTTACATTTTATGGACCAAAAAAATACACTATATTATCACATTTATGTATATATACAACAAAAGGATGGAAGAAGACGTTGCAGTTTATTCACAGACACACGCAGACGCCTGCGTCTCTTTAACCATGTGAGAGCGGGCGACGGGTAAACGAGCCTCTGTCTGCACTTAAATAAAAACAAACAACACGTTTCCTCGTCTGCAGGGCGTGACAGATAACACACACACACACCAGTCAGACGAGTTAAAGACGCCTCGCTGCCGACGCTACATTTATCAACTGATTGTTTTGCAAATCGATGGGATAGCTTTCATTTATTTCCTGCATGGCCAATTGTATAGAATTGATATCATTTTCATTTAAGCCTGTCATTTTTACATGCTGTATTTGTGCTACTTCTGTATTTTGTCCCAGATGCTATATGTTGAATTGTTGTATTTTCATCTTATTGTATGTAAAGCACTTTTAATCACCTTGTGCTAAAATGTGCTATATGAAGTAGCCTTGACTACATTTTTCATAATAATAGGCTACATTTAATCAAAACCTCAAAACCTACACCCCAGCCCGCCCACTCCGCTCTGCATCTACAAACCGGCTCGCTCCCCCCTCACTGAGAGGATCGCAGAGGCACTCACAGAACTCGAGACTGTTCACTGTCCTAGCTCCCAAATGGTGGAACGATCTCCCCATCGACATCCGGACAGCTGAAAGCCTCCACATCTTCCGACGCCGACTAAAAACACATTTCTTCCGACTCTACCTCGACTAAGACGACAAAAAAAAACAAAAAACTTGAACATCGCACTTATGACTAGCACTTCATAGTTTGTTCTACTTGAAGCTCTTACTTACTTCTAGCTCTTATTTGTACCCAAATGTTTAAATGCACTTTTGTAAGTCGCTTTGGATAAAAGCGTCTGCTAAATGACATGTAATGTAATCAACGTATTTTACATGACTCATCACATTTATCATAGAATTGATGGTAGATAATTACATGACAAAATGCAATGTTGGTTATCATTCTATAGGAAATAATCATATGACAGATCTATTGATTATTTATCTAGAATCATTTTAGCAAATCAAGCAATTCAATGGAGACGAGGACCCCTATTACAGTAAGTGAATGCAGGTGACAGCAAATCAATCATCTAATTGTGGTTTGGTGTACACATTACATCTTTTATTTTCAATGCCTCAATTTCCTTTTATTATATTTTTTTGCTAATGTTACGACCCGGCCCGTTATGGAGAGCAGTAACAAGACATTGGGAATCAGAAATGAGGTGGAAAGGGACAACTGGACTGGTTTTAGGGTAAAGTCAGGCATTTAATTAACTAAGGAGGGTGCACATGCACAAGAAAACACAACAGAAGGAGGCTGTACAGGTGCTGACAAATAACTAAAACACAAAGTAACATCAACCACTATTTTGTTCTTAAAAAAAAAAGGAACGCCAAATAACTAAAGGTGGTCAGCACCCATAAGCTTTACAAACACAAAAAAAAGCACAAAACAAACAAGCAGCTATCCTGCAAAAGAAACTCAACAAAAGGAGAGACCATCGAGGTACACACTGGCTAAAACAACTCATAGTTTCCAGCCAGGCAAACTAAACACTCAATTTCAATATGGTTTAACCCAACAGTATGTAACCACCAGCGAGGAGAACTGATCACAGTCTCACAGCTGCCATGAACTGAGGGCACACAAGCTATTTATATTGCAGCTGGAGTTGATTGCAGAGTCTCGATTGGTAGATTCAGTAGACCCACAGCCTCACCAATCACAGATGCAGGTGAACAGGATGCAGGAAGTACACCGCCTCTGCTTCAGCCAGACCAATCCTCATCAGGGAATCGCACAGCTTGCTTTGCATGCCTGGCAGAATCACTCATGGGAACACACAATGAACATACACTAAATCGGCAGCCAGCAGCGGCCGTAACACTAATTAGTTTAATTTTGTATTTACTTGTGTCTTATTTTTTATTATATTTTATTTTGGTGATAGTGTTCTTTAATGTACTTATGGATAATATATAATTATTAGTATAAATCATTTCTTTAATACATTTTATCATATATTTTATGTTTTACATATTATTTTATCATTCCATGACAGTTGTGTGTCTCTGTTTCTGTCTATTGGACATTCTTTGATCATAGATGGTGCTAAGCTTCACTTTTAGCCTGCTACACACCAGGTTTGCCCGGCAGCATAAGTTACCATGGTTACATGGCTGGCATTCACATTAGCCACCTTGGTGGAACAGGGTTGAGGCTCAGATTGATGGAACGGAAACCTGAGCCACAGTTATGGCTTAGCCATGGTTGAGGCTTAGCCAGAGTCATAGTTTCCATGGTTACTGAGTTGGGGCTAATCTCAGCCTCTTTGATGGAACTGAACTCTCACTCATATTAGCCAGACTTGGCCATTTAAGCTTGGCTTTGCCTTTAGCCTGCTTGATGGAATACCCCCCTGAGCATGAACCAACAGGCCATCATATCAGAACAATATCTAATTCCATCAACATAGACTGATGAAGAACTGAAACAATAATGTCTTATGTCTTCAGTTGTCCAATTTTCCCATCCTTCAGCACGCTTCCTACAGCATTTAAGTGTGTGTCAGTGTTGTTTGTGTGTGTTGTACGTGTGTATCTGCGTTGTACGTGTGTGTCTGTTCATCTGCCTGCTTTACAGAAAATATAAAGGTTTTCCCCACACGTCAGAAATTGTTTTACTGGTGCGGCAAAAAAAATTAGTCAACAGCTTCTTCCAGAAGAATTGACATCTCTTTACATTTCAAGCTGATTTTTCAAACGCTGCAGCTTTGGCTTTAGGTCTAATGAGAGCAATACCTGTTGGATGAACTGAAATGTGAGCTTCATAGTCTTGGGGTAGTACAAAATGTCTATGGACCTACATTGGTCTGTTGTGAAATCTGTGTCAACAACTGTCCAACATTCACTCTCTTGGATCCAAATAACGCCAGTATGTGAGCCGTCCTCAGACTGAGGACACGAAGCGAACATTAACATTCAGCTGACTCTTCTATCTGTTAACATTAGCTAGTGTTAGCAATAAGTAATATTAACATGATTTACACACCAACAAATTATCCACAAGCTTTCGAGTATTAAAAATTCCCACAAAGATAACTAGGCTAACAGTTACTTATCATACTAACCGTTCCACTTGGAGTCGAGTTGCTTCCAAGTTAGGGTACCGTCTGCTGCCGATGCCTGCTCGTCCCGCCAGGTGTCCAAGTTACACGAGGCTGGTGTTGTCACTTGACCAGGCAGGTTTTTGAATTAGACCCCTCCCCTTTCTTATAAAGGTAAACATACCAAGTTATCTCTGCTAAACCTGCTTAGTGCAATTAATATTTCAGCTAAATAGTACAAACAACTTATGTTGTTTCATAATGATAGCAGGTTTTTACTAAACATAAAAGAATAAGTCATGATCACTCAGAAGTTTAATTAGAAACAAAATCTGGGTTTACAGTGAGAGCAAAACAGTCAAAAAATAATATGCTGTAAATGAGAACATAACCTCAGGAATAAATAAATCAAGACCAACCTCCCCAGGGAAAGATAAGTTATGCAATATAATGCTAAAACAACTAAAGGAGAGAGCATTATTAAAGTTGCTGCTACTGTACAACAAGGTGCCTGGAAAGAAGCAGTAGTGGTCCCCATAAGAACACTCAGTAAGGATCCCACACAACCCACTAGTTACAGGCCAATAGCCTTAACATCAAATCTGTGCAAAATAATGGAAAGGATGATAACAGAAAGATTAACATATGATCTTGAAAAACCAGAAATGCTGACAAATTACCAAAGTGGTTTTAGAAAAGGAAGAAACACAATGGATGCAGTGATAAGGCTAGAGACAGAGATAAGAAAGGCACAGGCAAATAAAGAAGCAGTAGTGGCAGTGTTTTTTGATATTGAGAAAGCATATGATATGATGTGGAAGGAAGGATTATTAATAAAGCTGTGCAAGATGGGTATAAGAGGAAGGGTGTACAACTGGATTAAGTAGAGAATGGGACCCCTCAAGGGAGTGTGATTAGCCCTTTACTCTTTACACTAACGATCAATGACGTGTTCTCAAAAGTACCAGAGGAGATAGGTAGGTCACTCTTTGTGGATGATGGGGCCTTGTGGAAAAGAGGAAGGAATGTGGCATATGTTGTGGGCAAAGTACAAGGGGCTATTGATGAGGTGGTGGAGTGGGGCTATGACTGGGGATGCCAGTTCTCAGTGGAAAAAAAACCTAGACAGTGTATTTTAGCAGGAAACCAAGAGAGGAAGGAATGAAACTGAAAATGTACGGGAATGAGCTGCAAAGAGTTGGAACATTTACATTTGTGGGTGTAGTGTTTGACTCACAGTTAACATGGGCAGGGCATATTGGTAGAATAGAAGAGAAATGCAAAAAAGTGATCAATGTGTTGCGATGTTTGACAGGTAGGAGTTGGGGAGCTAGTGTATGTGGCTTTAATACCATCAGTGTTTGATTATGGCAGCATTGCCTATGGGTCAGAACCTGGTTTAATATATATATACAGTATATATATGTGTATGTGTATGTGTGTGTGTGTGTGTGTGTGTGTATGTGCATCAATGTGAATATAAAACCAATTAATGACACAGACAGACTGCAATTGTATAGATGTGCATCAATGCCCCCTGTGTAGATATACAGTATGTGTGTATATATGTTCATTAATGTGAACCCCCTCCTTGTGTGTGTGTGTATAGCTATATCTATACATATACATATATATATATATATATATATATATATATATATATATATATATATATATATATATATTATATATATATATATATATATATATATATATATATATACATATATATACATATATATATATATATATATACATATATATATGTATATGTGTTCATCAATGTGAATATAAAAACGATTAATCAAAATCAGTTAAATGTTAGTGCTCTTTATTCAGAAAACCCTCATGTCACATCTGCATTTCAGGATCTGGCTATTACAGACAAACATTAAGTGTGAAATATAAATATTTCAATATTTATCAACACAGTAACAGTGTTACACACATTACTAGTTGTAAACAATCAGCATTAGAAAAACACATACGTTGGTTTGGTGCTTACTTATATCCTAAATATAAGGAGTAAACATTAATAATCATCACTTTAAAAGTTACACGTTTTTGGTGTGTGTGAGTGTGAATGGGTGAATAAGAGGCATTAACTTAAAGCACTTTGTAGAAAGGCGCTTTATGAAGTTCAGTCCATTTCCTTTTATTAGTTTACTGGCAGATCTGCCACATCCAATATGGCGGATGCGCTGACGTACCGCAGCAACGCACCAACCTGCTCAATGAGGCGTCTACGTATATATGTCTATGGTGGTGAGCCCCTTGATGTTCGGGTCAACTCAATTAACGCCTTTTAGGCTGCAGAGGAACATATATTTGGCAGGACTTACTCCTGATGTTACTGTGCAGTGTCTATAATACGAAGGTGGTGGATTGATGTGCATGGAGAGGTTATTGTGTTAACTATGTTGTTATTATTAAGAGCTGATTATAAATCCTGTAGTATGTGATGTTTGTAATTGCAGTATTAGGTGAGACTCGCCATTGTTATTCTTTGTGTCCTCCAGAACCACACACACACACACGCGTATTTGAGCTGAGTGCATGTTGCTCTTCATTCACCGTCTGCCTGTAACTCACCTGTGCCTGCAACTATTCAGTAAACTGAACAAACTGAACTGTCATCTCCTGTCATTGTGTCCTGATCGACGCCCCGGGGGCGAATAGAGCATAACTCCTCAAAGAAACAGTCCTTTTAACCAAGTCTATCCAACACAAAGTGTATCTTAATGTCGTGGTAGAGAAACCTAACTGCTGTTTAGGCTGTCTTATTGGCTGTCAACTTTCTGTACTGCTGTATCGACTGTACATAATCTTTCCTGTTTTACATCTGTCTCTTTTTCCATATGTTTGAAGATTCCAACTTGACCTTCCTGAAAGCTCTGATTGACAAATTTCATTGAGGAACACCTCATTTGTTATTTGTCATTAGGTTAGTATAGGATTACAGCAATTCTATTAGCAGTCCATTCCCTCCTTGCCTCCTTCTTATCTTTTGTTTTGTCCAGGATGACAGGATGTCAGGAGGGAACATTTTGGGAGAGTAGGAAAGGAATTGGCAAATGAACTGGGAGTCTTAGCGGTGAGAATAAGCCCCACAATAGTCTGTAGTCCAGCAACACCATTATGGATGCTTGAGGGCCCGAAAATAGACTGGCATCTGTTAGAAATGAAAAGAAAAGGAAAGGGTCAAATAGATTTGGTAGGTGCGTTTGAACGTCATGTAATGGGAGAGTATGGAGACTTTGTGCTGATATATACAGATGGGGCTAGGGAACCTGAAACAGGAGTGACAGGATTTGGGGTGGCAGTGCCAGAGAGGAGGATTGGGCTAAGTAGGAGAACATTGAATATGTTGGGGGTCTACACGGTGGAGATGCTGGCAGTGTTGGTAGCTCTAACATGGGTGAAAGAGGCCAGACACAACAGGCTACTGATTTGCTCAGATTCCTCGTCAGTTCTCTGGAGCATGTACTTTTGAGGTGTAGGGCATATGAGGCAAATACAGAGGTGATGAAAAATAATCTAAGGAAATTAGGGGATCAAGAATTTCATTTAAAGGGAGTAATGGAAACGAGTGAGAAATGTTAACAGGATGATTATGAAGGAGCAGCAAGTGTGCACCCTTGACGGTCTACAAATGTTGCTGGAAACTGGCAAAACAGGTTCATTAAGGAGACAATCCTTTACTAGTCTCCCATAGAAAACCACGTCACCATAGTATCACGCAGGCTTGCTGTGATGACTCCGCCCACTTTGAGGAGGCGCTATGAAAACAACATGCTGATACAAAACGGAGTCGAGTCGATTAGAGTAAAGTTGAGATCAGAGCAGTTATTTGATCACATTCATCACATTTCCTTGAGATGAGACTTGAGAAAACTTTGGTCTGTGGTTTGTTTCTTGTTCAGCAGCAGAATCACTTCACAGACGTTCAGCAGCTTCATGACGATCATTTCCTGCTTTCACAAGGTAACGAAACTAAACTCATCTCATCACACGTGACTTTGAGTGGACGTGATGTTTTTACTGTGAAGCTCATGAATCTCACGTCACTGACTCTTGTTCAGTGACTGAGGTTTTTACACAGAATGAATTGACCCTGTAGTGACACTGAGAGGCTTAAATGTCTGGTGTAATACTGCAAACTTGTCTTATTATGGGATGTGAACATGTCCTGGTTCCTCTGAACGTGAAGAAGGCCCAACCCTTTTGAAGCAGCTCTGCTGACACAGTATAAATGCTGACATCTGCTGGTTGACATGTGATATTACACACTGGAATCACGTGGATGCTCAGAACCCACGAGCTGAACTTCTGTATGGTCTTAATTCACTGAGTGATGGTTTGACATCAAACATATTTAAATGTAACATCTATAAACACAAACTCTTGTTAACGACCAGATGTTGTTTGGAGCTCAAACGTCACCTGGTTGTAACAAAAGACTTTTCTACAAGTTCACTGTGTTTGTTTTTGTAGAGAGAGTCGTGTTCCTTTGTCACAGCTAAAGAATCAATCATGGAGTAAAAGTGACAGCTACAGTGAAAAGTGGAATTTCCTCTTCAATAATTCCTAAGATATGAACTCGTTTTCTTTTACTTTGACCTTTGTCTGAAAAGTGGATCCTCTCTCAGCTAACTTGGCTAGTGCTGCTAACTGCAAAACAATCACTTCCCTGTTACAGATCCATCATGTTCTTATGACTTAACTCCGCCTCCTCTGACTCACTCTGTCTCCATCAGCTGTTTAGTTTATTTCACATAGAAACAATATAAAAAAACACATAGACGATAACACATAAAAGTACATGTGACGTGCAGCAGAAACACGGATTGAAAAAGAAATGCACTGAAAATGAAAAAGTTGTAACTTTTTGTCGACGTGATGTTTTTACTGTGAAGCTCATGAATCTCACGTCACTGATTCTGTTGTTCAGCGACTAAAATGTTTGGAAATCACTGGTTTAGAGGACATTTGTGCTTTTGGTGAAAGAGAAGTTCTGCTGGACTCAAAGATCAGATAGTGACTGACGTTCACGAACGAGTCAAATCTTTTTAACGGCTCTTTGAAATGAACCAGTAACTGAGTGACTGACAGTCCATTATTAGCATAAACCAATGGGCTGTGCCGATTGTTCAGTCAGCCAATGAGGGTCATGTCGGCCAATTCTGTGGTTAAAAAAAGTCTTCTTGCTGACCGGCCCACATTAGGTCAATGTGGTCCACCCATGTTAGCAGAACTTGTAATGAGCGAGTTTTATTCTCCCAGCAGGTGGCGCTCTGCTATGAATCAGATCAAGGACAGTGAAGAGGAAGCTCCGCCCCCTAAAACCACTCTGTGTGAGGAACATGAGGGTCAGAGGTGAGATGAGGATCTCATGGATCATGTGACTCGTCTCCATGTCACAGCTCAGTGTTTTATTTACACATCATGTGTTTGTAGGAGGATCCATCAACAGAGACCAGACTCTGCCAGACCTGGACCTGGACCCAGCTGTGTGTCCATGAAGAGTGACTGGTCCATGGCTCAACCTGTGAACTTCAAACAAGAACAGAGGTCAGATGATGGAGGGTGGAGGTCTTCACAGGTCAACAACTCAAATGATCCACCATGTAGCAGCAGAGGCACCTAATATTTGAGAATTCAGACCCAGACCCATGCAGACCCAAGACATTCTGGAACCAAGTCCCAAACAGACCCGTCCCCATTTAATCTCAGATCTGGACCCATGAAAAAATAAGAAATGTTGAATAATTGTGGAACAGTCCTGGCTCACATGCTTGGGTTTGGGTAAAGTGATCTGACTGAAGATGTGGAAGTCTTAAATGTGTTAATCAGTGTAGTGTTTGACACCATCTGGGTCACACTCAACCATTTCTGACACAAACCTGTTTTCCTTGTGTCTCCTGATACTGTAGATCATTAATGAGATTAATGGTCTGTAGTTAGTACATTTCTGTATGTCCCCTTTCTTGAACAATGGCACTACTTTCGCCACTATAATTTTGGTGGGAAATGTTCCTGTTTGAAATGACAGGTTGCAGATGTGTGTTAGAGGTGAAACGATTTTAACTATTACTTTCTTAATTAGCTTCATGTCGAGGTCATCAACATCTGTGGATGTTCTTGCTACGCATTTGTTGACCAGGTGTCTAATCTCTCTGTCCTTCACTGGGGTGAGAAACATTGTGCTGGGGTTTGTGTCTCTGTCCTTATCAAAGTGGTCCCAGTGAAGGAGTGAGTCAGGAATGTCCTTTGCCAGATTCGGCCCCACATTGACAAAGAATTCATTAAATCTTTCTACTATGATTTCCTTGTTATCTTCCTTTGTGTTATTGTCCAACCTTAATGAGATCAATCACAGCAGATGTTGTATTTACATGTCATGTCGTGTGTTTGTAGAACGATCCATCAACAGGGACCAGACTCTGCCGGACCTGGACCTGGACCCAGCTGTGTGTCCATGAAGAGTGACTTGTCTATAGGTCGTTATATTAACTTCAAGGATGGACAAAAACATGGTGAACTGATGTAAGAATTTCACACATAGTAACACACACTTACATGATCCTCCACCAGGGGGAGCCTGTCTAGTCCAAAACATGTTGAATCCAGAAAAACACTCTTCTTCTCTTTGGTGGACCAATGTTGTTTTTCTGTCTCCACTAAACGTCTTCAGCCTGTCCTCGTCTCTGAACACGTTTCCAGCAGTAAATCTAGTCAGAGTCCATGATTGGTCAGGGATTGTGTCTTTGAGACTTCCCACATAACAAACACTAGAGACTGTCCTTCAGGGACTTTTGTCTTCAACCTGTCAAACTCATGTCATGTGAACTTGGCTGAAGAAGAATCGTAGGTGCAGCACATTGAAAACCTGGTAGAAACAAATGATTGTTTAGTAAATGACACTGAATCTTTTCTCCTCAGAGTTGATCAGCAGAGGACAGAGGTTCTCAGTGGTCAGTCTGTCCAGCAGCATGGAGCAGACCTGGACTCCATATTTAAGGTGTGTAAATGTACAAACATGACACTACTGTTAATACTGAAGCAGAGTCCTGGGGCCTCATGTATAAACCGTGCGTACGCACAAAAAGACGGCGTACGCTTGCTTTCACGCACAGACGGCATGTATAAAAATGAACTTGGCGTGGAAGTTTGCGCATCGCAGCGCAAACTCTCCAGCTGCCGTGAGAATTTGCCGAGAGCTCCGCAAACTCTTGTCAGGTGGAGACGCTGCAATATCAAGCTCTGAAACTTATCACAGTGTTTGAAAATAATATTATTAATGTGTCTACAGTGACAAACATGAATTTTCTGTGACAAACAATACTGATACACCACGTACGTTTGAACATATGTGGATAACATCAGAGAGGACACTGAAGACGAAACTGATCCTGTGAGCGAACACACACACACTACAAACCTGTGTGTGTGTGTGTGTGTGTGTGTGTGTGTGTGTGTGTGTGTGAGTGTGTGTGTGAGTGTGTGAGAGAGGGAGACTCACTTATTTACTTTGAGCAAATTACTGAAATTCATTTTCCACAGATGAATATTTTCTTTATGTAACACAGTGATGTAAACACAGCTACTGACATGAACACATGAACACACGTCAGTCTATAATGTTTTAAACACAATATAAAGTTACAGACTCATTTGTTGTAAGAAAACGGGACTTGAACGTTGAGTAGAACATTTTCTTTATCCCATTTTAATCCACACGATAACGAAATAACTACGAAAAAGTTATTCCGCCACCGCTGCGCCTTTCATCGGAAGAGAAAGGCGCAGCATCCACAACACAATCAGTGACAGTAATGAATGGTTACATGGAGTAACTCCGTGAACTCTGTCTGCTTATTTTGTGCGTAATGTGTGTAGATGATGACGTGTGACACTTATAGATTGTTGAAATAATCTGTAAATTCAGCTCACATGGATCAGTCATGTCTAAACATACATGTTACACCAGAAAAAAACATGCACAGGATCAATTATCAATGCACAGCCAGTTTTTTAAGCATCAATATTAATATGAGAGCAGTCGCTGTGACCCTGACATTTAGTTCCTTTGTGTTTATCACTAATTCTAAAAAAACCAGACCAAAATAATCTATTTTTACAGATTTATACATCATAAATTGACGAGTTGATCGTGCACTTTCCTTCTTTTTCTTTTATTTCCCTCTTTCTTTGCTGCCACAGTTGTCCTTTTTCTTCAGGACAAAGGAGTTTTAGAGTCATTTGTATATTCATTTGTGGGTGGGCGTGGTGTGTTCCTCATTCATCTCCGCTCAGTTTCACGTTTGATGGGATGTATAAAGGAAAGGTGCGCAGGACTTGGCGTACGCACAGTTTTATTAATCTGAGATTTTCTTTGCGTACGTACTTTATACATTTTGTGCGTACGTCGTCTTTTAGTATGAAAGCTGCGCACTCTTTTATACATGAGGCTCCTGGTCCTGACAGTCTGGATGCTGCTCTGTGGACCTGCAGGACTTCACTCTGTCACTGATCATCTGAGGTTAAACTTCACATGTTCTGTTCCAGCTGCTGGAGGAGAACATCATCTGCTTTGTGAAGAACGAGCTGAAGAAGATCCACAAGGTTCTGGATACAGATCACACAGAAGTCTCAGAGAGTCAGAGGGAGGATGAGGAGCAGAGGAGCAGCAGAGAGGCCTTTCTGAAGATCACAGGGGACTTCTTAAGGAGGATGAAGCAGGAGAAGCTAGCTGACAGTAAGAGGACTTTTAATGTGAAAGGAAGAACATCTTATTTTCTCAATGATCCACTCACTGATTTATTTTCTTGTGTTCTGTCAGAAATCAGAGCTCCAGCTTGTCGACGTGAACTCAAATCAAACCTGAAGAAGAAGTTCCAGTGTTTGTTTGAGGGCGTGGCTAAAGCAGGAAACCCCACCCTTCTGAATGAGATCTTCACTGAGCTCTACATCACAGAGGGAGGGACTGGAGAGGTCAATGAAGAACATGAGGTCAGACAGATTGAAAGAGCTTCCTGGAAACCAGACAGACCAGAAACATCCATCAGACAAGAAGACATCTTTAAAGCCTCAGCTGGAAGAGATGGACCAATCAGAAGAGTGATGACAAAGGGCGTGGCTGGCATTGGGAAAACAGTGTTAACACAGAAGTTCACTCTGGACTGGGCTGAAGACAAAAGCAACCAGGACGTACAGTTCATGTTTCCCTTCACCTTCAGAGAGCTGAATGTGCTGAAAGAGAAGAAGTTCAGTTTGGTGGAACTCATCCATCACTTCTTCACTGAAACCAAAGAAGCAGGAATCTGCAGGTTTGAAGACTTTAAGGTGGTCTTCATCTTTGATGGTCTGGACGAGTGTCGACTTCCTCTGGACTTCCACAACAGTGAGATCCTGACTGACGTCACAGTGTCCACCTCAGTGGACGTGCTGCTGACAAACCTCATCAGGGGGAAACTGCTTCCCTCTGCTCGCCTCTGGATAACCACACGACCTGCAGCAGCCAATCAGGTCCCTCCTGACTGTGTGGACATGGTGACAGAGGTCAGAGGGTTCACGGACCCACAGAAGGAGGACTACTTCAGGAAGAGGTTCAGAGATGAGGAGCAGGCCAGGAGGATCATCTCCCACATCCAGGCATCGCGAAGCCTCCACATCATGTGCCACATCCCAGTCTTCTGCTGGATCACTGCAACAGTTCTGGAGAACATGCTGAAAACCAGAGATGGAGGAGAACTGCCCAAGACCCTGACTGAGATGTACATCCACTTCCTAGTGGTTCAGTCCAAAGTGAAGAAGGTCAAATATGATGGAGGAGCTGAGACTGATCCACACTGGAGTCCAGAGAACAAGAAGATGATTGAGTCTCTGGGGAAACTGGCTTTTGAGCAGCTGCAGAAAGGAAACCTGATCTTCTATGAATCAGACCTGACAGAGTGTGGCATCGATATCACAGCAGCTTCAGTTTACTCAGGAGTCTTCACTCAGATCTTTAAAGAGGAGAGAGGCCTGTACCAGGACAAGGTCTTCTGCTTTGTCCATCTGAGTGTTCAGGAGTTTCTTGCTGCTCTTCATGTTCATCTGACCTTCATCACCTCTGGAACAAATCTGTTGTCAGAACCAACAACGAGCCAGTTGACCAGACCATCTAGAAAAAAACCTAAATTGAATCATCTGCACCAGAGTGCTGTGGACGAGGCCTTACTGAGTCCAAATGGACACCTGGACTTGTCCCTCCGCTTCCTCCTGGGTCTTTCACTGGAGACCAATCAGAAGCTCTTAAGAGGTCTACTGACACAAACAGGAAGTGGTTCAAAGACCAATCAGAAAACAGTTGAGTACATCAAGAAAAAGATCAGTGAGAATCTGTCAGCAGAGAGAAGCATCAACCTGTTCCACTGTCTGAATGAACTGAACCATCGTTCTCTTGTGGAGGAGATCCAAGAGTCCCTCACATCAGGACGCCTGTCCACAGAGACACTGTCTCCTGCTCAGTGGTCAGCTCTGGTCTTCATCTTACTGTCATCAGGAAAAGATCTGGAAGAGTTTGACCTGAAGAAATACTCTGCTTCAGAGGAGGCTCTTCTGAAGCTGCTGCCGGTGGTCAAAGCCTCCAACAAAGCTCTGTACGTGAATCAGTATATAAATATTAATAAGACATATTCTAAAGAGCACAAGACAAACATGTTTAACCTTTTGTTCATCACTGTTTTCTACCTCAGACTGAGTGGCTGTAACCTCTCAGAGAGAAGCTGTGAAGCTCTGTCCTCAGTCCTCAGCTCTGTGTCCTCTCGTCTGAGACACGTGGACCTGAGTAACAACGACCTGCAGGATCCAGGAGTGAAGCTGCTGTGTGATGGACTGAAGAGTCCTCACTGTTCTCTGGAGACTCTCAGGTTGGTGCTCAACTGATTTATATGGACAATTCTACTCTGATTATTTTTTTATTTAATTTTTTTATAATTTATTTTTTATTGACATTCAGAAACAGACATTCACATCCGGCAAAACATACATGCATACATCTCACATCTGTTGTCTGCTCTAAATGCCTAGACAAAATAAAAACAATGAAAAAAGGAAAAACACACATTAGCAACTATGTACAAGTTAGATTTCCACAGTTCCTCCAGCAGACAGGGGAATTATCATCATAGTGAGACTTCTGAGAAGGTGTAATAAAGTACCTAATCAAGCTTTTCCATCCAAATTCCCTCCACTTCTGTGAGCTGGTACATCTCCATTGATACCTCCAAATTGTTGTCCATTCTTCCTCAGATATATTTATCCCTCCTTCCTTCTCCCATTTTATTTTAATATATGAAGTAGAGTGAGATTTCAAATTAGACAGACCCTTATATAAGCATGACACAGTTTTATTAATAGCTTTTGTAAATAATTGAATTAGACATGTGTTTATCTTTGTTAGATTTTTCATCTTTGTATTGACGTAATGCCGTAACTGCAGGTATCTATAAAAGTCTTGTTTTTCTAAAACATGTCCTTTTAAGCGTTTCAAAACTGAGTAACTTTCCATCTTTCATTACTCTACATAAGGCTGTTATACCGTTAGCTATCCAGTCCATAAATCTAGAATCCAATTTATTAGGTCTAAAATGCGAATCATAAGCACACCATTTAAGAGCCAAAATATCATTTTCAAGTTTATGTTCTTTTATAATAATTTTCCATACTTTAAGCATCTACGCTCATCACAATTGCTTCAGTTTGATTTCTTTGTATATGATCCATAATATGTAGTGTCTTTGGTATATTGTCTTGTGTTTGGCGTTGGTGTATGAAACCTGTCTGATCATTATGTATCAGTGTCGGCAGGAATTCTTCTAATCGTTTGGCCGTAACAGAAGTAAATCATTTATAGTCCACATTAAGAACAGAGATTGGCCTAAAAGAGCCACTCTCCACTTTATCCTTGCCTTCTTTTGGTATGGCTGAAATGATTGCCTCCTTCCAGCTGGGTGGCGTTTGCACATTTTTTAAAGTCCAATTCAGAGTAGGAAGTAAAACAGGTATTAGTTCTTTTTAAAATTCCTTGTACCACTCTGCCGTGTAGCCATCAGATCCTGGTGATTTGCTTAATTTAAGTCTACCAATTGCAACTTTTAATTCTTCTTCAGTTATATCCGCAGTCATCATTTTATTTTGATTTTCATCGAGAGTGGGTAAATCTAGGGAATTCAGGAAGCTGTCAATTTGGGCCACACTCCCACCTGGGACTTCAGAATATAAGGTTTTGTAAAACACTTCAAAAGCTTCCTGAATTTCATTTAGTTTATTTTTTATCGCTTTTGTCCTTGGATCCCTAATTTTATGAATTGTATTTTCGGCTATCCTTTTTTTCAATTTCCATGCCAATACTTTCATAGATTTGGAGCCACTTTCGTAGTGTTTCTGTTTCAGAAACATTCCATTTTTCTCGATTTCTTGTGTGGCCAAATTATTAATTTCATTCCTGGTGTGTCTAATTTCTCTCAATGTATTCTGTGCCAAATCTAATTTCTGTTTTCCTTCTAGCACTTTTAGCTTGTTTTTGAAATCCTCTAACTTTTTATTCCTATTTTTTTTCTTAAATGACGATATTGCTATAATTTTCCCTCTCAGAACAGCCTTCAGAGTATCCCATAACATTGGAGGTGAAACCTCTCCAGTATCATTGAATTCTAAGAAGAGACACATTTCTGATTTAATTTGTGCCTTAAAAGACAGATCATTCAACAGAGTGGAATTCAATTTCCATGTATTATTTTTTGGTCGCAGGCCAAAATCAGTGGATAAGTATACTGGTGCATGGTCACTTAGATCTATTGTCCTGATTCCACAAGTATGTATTTTATCTTTATCCTTCCCAAATGTTATGAAATAATCTATTCTTGTATAGAGAGAGTGAGGAGCAGAGTAGTAAGTGTAATCCCTTCTGTTAGGGAAAAAATCTCGCCATATATCAATCAAGCCCACCTCCTCAAATAGTGTGTTTACTTTCTTATAGAAGGACTTCCTATCCTGGGTTTTTCCACAAGATGAGTCCAACTTTGGCTGCAGATGTATATTTAGATCCCCTCCACAGATCAAGAGGCCTTCTGTTTCACTTACCATGATATTGGTTATTTTTTGGAAGAAACTAATGTCACTCCCTGGGGGTGCATAGACATTCACTAAGGTAATTGGATTCCCATCTATCTTACCCCTTACTTAAAATAAACGTGCCCTCTTTATCACCCATTTCGAATACTTTTTCAAAATGTAGCTTGTTTGAAATGAGAATAGCAACTCCTCTTCTCTGCCCTGATTTATATGAAGAAAAAAACAGATTTGTAAAGCCCCTTTTCTTTAGCTTTATATGCTCCTTGTCTGTCAAATGGGTCTCTTGTAAATAAACCACATGGGCTTGTTCTGTTCTCACTTTAGATAGGATTTTACTACGTTTAACTGGATTCAACAGCCCATTGACATTAAACGAAATGAATTTTCATTTGTCACTAGCCATACTTGTAATTGTAATAATAATTGTAATTTACTTGTAAGTGTACCAACAAACTTAACAAGATGAAAATTGAAAGATCTGCTCCCTGAACAAATAACAACACCAAACATAAGCAAGAAATAGAAAAAAGGACAAACAGAAAGAGTGATCCCAAGGCCGGGGTCTCTAAGAAAAGACCCTGGCCTGAGCTAGATAAAATATCTAGCTGTGAGGGAAAGCCTCTCCCACCTGTGGGCTGAGGGCCCCCACCATGGCGCTCTAAAAAAGAAAAGAAAAGGTCTCTGTTCATTCCACAGAAAATGTGTCCTTATACAGCAACCCTCGCCTGTATGTGGGTCAATGACATATAAGGTTTTTTAACAGGTCAATTTAAAAATATGATAAATATGAATTTCTATTGCAATTGGTCAAAGCTTTACAATGTCATGTGTACATGCATACATGTTAAAATCTTGAATTACGATATTTTGGTGGTTTTTCACGTAAATTAATTGGTCGTTACCCTCCAAAATGTCATGTGGTGCGACCATCAATCATCTTAAAAATTTATTTATTTAATCAACATATTTACCCTTTTTTCACAAGTTCTTAGTAAAATGATGTGCCTAGAAACTAATTATTTGGATTTCTGTTGAATTGTCATACATACTGATATAATCCTCATTCCTCTAAAGTCATGGTCACCGTTTTGCATGTAGTTTGCGTGCTAATTTTTCCTGTAAAATGCATAAAAATAATGAAAATGTAAACAAAATCCCACTAACTTCATCTTACCCCATCAGTGAATAAGTTTCTGCCACAGAAAGAAGGTATCACTTTTTTTATTTTGCTACAGTTATTGCTATTAATGGTCGCGCCACATGATGGGTGGTCGCACCACATGATGAAACCAGCTTAAATCTCTTACAAATCAATAGAATAAGAGACAATCATTTGTTTAAAACAGATTTTATTAATTTAAATATTGAAGACAAACATCTCTTTTCAACACTTTTCATTTAATTTCATTTTGGTTAACACATTAACTTTCATTGCCATTCTTTTACAAATACTGTGTTGAAGTGAATTTTTGTAAACATTTCACAAATCAGTAAGGAACAAGATGAACTCAGACACATCAAACTTGAAGACATCTAACTATTCATACCATCATCCTCATTCTTATATGAATGTTGGAGATATGGTTTAGGTATTTCCTTAACCCCAGGAACTTTTAAACTTGTTCCAGTCTTGGCTTCTCAATTTAGAACAGCGAGAAGTTGTTGGCTCAGGTTCAGAGATGACTGCTATGACATCTTTCTTATAGTAGAATATGGCATCTGGAGCTTTTATTCAGGTGAATAAGTTCTTACTCCCTGACTGTAAAACCTTCCAGCAGGCAAAACTGTAACTCTTTTTATCTATTTATTGTTATAGTTGGTATCAAAGCACTGTTGTCATCAAAATGCATCATCAAAGCTCTTTTGTTATATGTTAACCTTCGTATGTGTCTTTGTAAAACTACTGATCAACAGGATCTGTACGCATAGCATTGACCCTGATATCTTCTCCCACAACCTCAAGAACTTGGCCTACATATGGAAGTTCATCGTATGTTACTATCACAAAACATAAACCCTGATCACTTTCCCCCTTCTGTGACTGTGAGGTTGAGGCCTCCTCCATGTTGGATGTGGTGTTCCGCATGTCAACTTTTACAGGCTGGTAACATGAGCATATTTTCATTTTGGCTTGTTTGCAAAAGCACGATACCTCCCTACATAAGGAATCTTTCCCTGCTGCTTTCTTCTCTGGTAGCTGAAACAAATTTAGTATTGTGTCAAGCTACAGTGTATACAGTTTGGCTTTTTTCAGATACAGCAGACTGACATTTCAATTAAAATGTGTATTATATTTTAAATCCCCTCCACACAATATAACTTCATGTAATTCAAGTTGCTTTTTAATACAAAGTTTTTTTTAGCTTTTACATAAACCTTACTGTTCTCCTTGCAAGGTACCCAGGGTCAGAGTTCACACGCTGCCTGTGGCGCACGGTCTTCACTGCTTGAGAGCGGCATCTAATGAAATGGATTTTTTTTTTTAAACTTTAGAAAGACATAATGGCAACATGACATGTTACAAATATTTGTTCTTTATTTTTTTGTGCCAATGTTATCAATAAGGATTTAACATAAAGCATTGCTTCTGAATTGTATGAAAAATTAAGAAAAAGCACAATTTTATCTTTTAAATATTATAACAATTTACTACCTTTTAAATATATAAACCATCAAAATGATATTAAAACACAAAACTTCCTTTAAAATAAGTCTACAACTCATTGAAAGCTAGCTGCAATGGTCGCACCACAAGATATTTGGTCGCACCACATGATATTTGGTCGCACCACAAGATATTTGTCGCATCTACACAAGATATTTTGTCACACCACAAGATATTTGGTCACATCTTCACATGATATTTGGTCGCACTATCAAGATATTATTTGGTCGCACTACGAGATATTTGGTCGCACTACAAGATATTTGGTCGCACTACAAGATATTTGGTCGCGCATCACAAGATATTTGGTCGACCAAGATGATATTTCTGGTCGCGACCTACATGATATTTGGTCGCGACCGCGATGATATTTGGTCGCGACTGCGATGATATTTGGTCGCTCATTCACAAGATATTTGGTCGCACTAATATGATATTTGGTCGCACTACAAGATATTTGTCGCACTACATGATATTTGGTCGCATCTTTCATTACGATATTTGGTCGCACTCCACAAGATATTTGGTCGCACTACATGATATTTGGTCGCGACTACGATATTTGGTCGCGACTACAAGATATTTGGTCGCACTATTACGATATTTGGTCGCACTACGATATTTGGTCGCATCTGGCCAAGATATTTGGTCGCGACCACATGATATTTATCGCGACTACATGATATTTGGTCGCACTACAAGATATTTGGTCGCATTCACATGATATTTGGTCGCACTCACAAGATATTTGGTCGCATCTACATGATATTTGGTCAGCATCTATTACGATATTTGGTCGACCACAAGATATTTGGTCGCGACTCGGCATGATATTTGTCGCACCGCATGATATTTGGTCGCGACCGCGATGATATTTGTCGCGACCGCGATGATATTTGGTCGCGACTGGCATGATATTTGGTCGCATTCACAAGATATCGGTCAATTCATGATATTTGGTCGCACTGCACGCTTGGTCGCATTCACAAGATATTTGGTCGCACTTCATACGATATTTGTCGCATCATTACGATATTTGGTCGCACTACAAGATATTTGGTCGCACCACATGATATTTGGGTCGCACCACATGATATTTGGTCGCACCACAAGATATTTGGTCGGGTATTCACAAGATATTTGGTCGCACTCACAAGATATTTGGTCATTAATTACATGATATTTGGTCGCACTACGATATTTGGTCGCGACCACAAGAGGCTGCACGCACCACATGATATTTGGTCGCATCTATTAAGATATTTGGTCGCAATTGCCATGATATTTGGTCGCGACTAATAAACATAATATTTGGTCGCATTCACATGATATTTGGTCGCATCTCATTACGATATTTCTTGGTCGCACTCCACAAGATATTGGTCGCACTAATATGATATTTGGTCGCGACCAATATGATATTTGGTCGCACCACATGATATTTTCATATTCAATCAACATTTACAGGCATAGCATTGGACACCTAAACAAAAGTTGGTATCAAATTATGAATTTGTAAAAATAAATCAATATTTATTGTGTTTTTGAGATCATACCACATGACATCCATATTTGAAAACTATCTACCAGCCATTTTAAAAGCAGTTATTTTAAAAGATGAGAGAGAGTTACAAACCTGCTAACTGATTCTGTGGGTCCTCTGCAAAGTTGTTTGGGATGTAACTTCCTGTCTTGGGGTGGCTTTGAAAATGAAAGTTCCAAAATGGTGGTTTCTTCATGGTCGCACCACATGATATTTCATAAAATGGACATACTCGGACAAAGTTTACTTAATAAACGTAAATAAGAGGGAAATGTCATTACAAGATCACTGTCATTTCACATGAGGTTACAAAACACTTTAGAATTTATGCCACATAGGGCAGAAAATACATTTGAATAGATTAAGATTCATTTTAAATAAATGTCCAAAACTGGATTCATGACTGGACGGTCACACCACATGATATTTTTACACTTTCCGTAGCAATACAAATGAAATGCCTAATGATTTTTGAATATATTTTTCTCGAATATATTTTCAACAAGAAAAAATGCAGTTGGACAGTATAATTAGCCGTCATGTCATTGACCCATAAATATTCTCATCATGTGGTGAATATAGCACGTTCTGTTTAGCTTTCCAACTCTTCAAAAATCAGTCAAAGCTTATACTTCTTCTGGAGAGGATGGGGACGGCCTTCTGAAAGCTCGCAGTTTCTCCTTGATACCCTTCTCTCGCTCCTCACCTGTCCCTGATTATTTTTTTAATTACATATGTGAATAGATTTTCTTGAACTCCTCCTCAGAATGAGTGGCTGTAAACTCTCAGAGAGAAGCTGTGAAGCTCTGTCCTCAGTCCTCAGCTCTGTGTCCTCTCGTCTGAGACACGTGGACCTGAGTAACAACGACCTGCAGGATCAAGGAGTGAAGCTGCTGTGTGATGGACTGAAGAGTCCTCACTGTTCCCTGGAGACTCTCAGGTCAGAACTCTGACTCAGACTCTTTGCTTCTTTAGGTTCTTGTTGATGAAGATGTTTTTTCTGAATCACTGAGTTCATCATATCTTCTTAACTCCAGTCTGTCAGGTTGTCTGGTCTCAGAGGAAGGATGTTCTTCTCTGACCTCAGCTCTGAACTCCAACCCCTCCCATCTGAGAGAACTGGACCTGAGCTACAATCATCCAGGAGACTCAGGAGAGAAGTTGCTGTCTGCTGGACTGAAGAGTCCTCACTGGAGACTGGACACTCTCAGGTATTCTCCTCTTCCTCCTCCTCCTTCCTCTTCATGTTCATCAGCAGTATTCAAACTTGTCAGCAGGTTCAGGTTGAAGATGTCCTGTTATTATGTTTTCCTCTGTCAGTGAGTATAACCAAACATTAGTGACACTTTTTAAACACCTCATGAGAACGAGTGAATGTCACGTAGTTCAGCCTGAGAGACGACCAGAACCATGAACTGGACAGATCATCTGCACAGAGTAGCAGCATCATGTGAGAAATCCTGGTACTGGGTACAGAACAGTCCTGGTCCACTTCAAACAGTCTACGGTCAAACTAAAGTAAAGATGTCTTTATTCTGTGGTGTTTGTAGTGAGTTGTGTACGAGATGTTCGTCATCTAACAGCTACAATCAAGTTGTTCTTCATTCTTCATTCAACGGTGAAAACACACAAGTTTTGGAAGCAGCAGTAACAGCGACGAGCCTCCGCAGCAGCAGCTGCACAAGTAGCCATGTGTTTCCTCTGTGACGCGCAGCTGAAAAAACCACGAAAGCACTGGAAACTAGGTCTCGATTCAAGCAAGCGATCAAACAACCGTAATTCAAATACAAAGTTTATGCTTTTTAGACCCACAATACTGCGATTTGAAACACTGTAAAAAATACAAATGAAATCCCTCTATTTTATCTATTTTCTTTGTTTACTTGGTTTGTGCTGGGCCAACTTGTTGCTGGTTTACTCGTGGTGGGTTTCAAATGTATAAACAGAAGTTGTCTTCTGTGTTGTCCACGTGGTGGCGCTGTTGAGTAAATGCGTAGCCTCCTGAAACTGTGGTCTCCGGTTCTGCAGACACCGGCCGTTTCTCAATATCCATACTTGTGCGTACTTGTGCGTACTTGCTAGAAAATCCACGGCATGTGGAAGTTATATGGCAGTTTTTTGCGATTTTTGTCGCCATGGTTAATTGAAACGCTTAGAAAAGTCATAGCACACAAGTCCCGGTCGAGCCGCACGTTTTGATATAACGTGTGGGGGTTTTCTCAAAACTGTGGGAGGAGTTAGACGTCAAAGTTTTGGGTGGAAGAATACAGAGAGACTGACAAGCCCCTCCCAAAGTCCCCTCTGCTCCTTACACACGCACACACACGCACACACACGCCTGTCTCTATCTCTCCAAAATCAGCAGAGAAAGCAGAGAAAACAGCATGTTTTAAAGTTGTCATATTTCAAGAACGGTTGATGATAGAGATACAATTTTTGGTTTGTGAGCGTCAGGAGGCTTTCGGCAACTCCCACATTTAAATTTGTGACAAACGGACGTTTTATATACTGAAAAAAATGCTAGAAAATCTATATAAGGTTAGTTTTGCTTTTCTGAGGCAGAATTGTTCGGAGATTCGGCAAGAACACATTCTCCCGAGCTGCTGCAGAGCTTGGTTCTGACGCCTGACTTGTGACTAAATCAAATCCCTTTGTTCGGTACAAGTCCTGTGTCAGTGGGGTCTTCTCCTGCATCATCAACTCATCACCTATCGTTCATAAGAAGAAGGAAGCCTGACAAAAACGACAAAAACGATAAGCTCCGCCTCTGCGGACGCTCGGCGCTCACTGTGCCCGGCACAGAGCAGCGTGACCTCGGCCTGTCCTGATGAAATGATCCGCTGGCTCAGACGTCGCTGTCATTAGATGCTCGGTGTGATCCATAGATTTGTTGTTGACGTGTTATTTTGTTTTTAATGGAAACGTTTTGACCTGACAGTTTAAATGTTTGTATATTGTTAATGTTTTATTTATTTTAACTTTGAATGTTAGATTTATATTAAAGTCGCACGGTCATTGTATCTGTATTTAAATATAATATGTAAATATTAGATATGTAGAGTAGTATATATTTGTACAAGTCATCTATATATATACATATATATACTACTCTACAATGCTGTAATATATCTATTTTCCACATTGTATAATTTGTATTGTATATTTTAATAGAAATAAATTAATAAATGAAGTTAAATATTTAAAATGTAAAAATAATAACAACATATATATGCATTTATTAAAAGTATTTCATATGTTCATTTATCAACACTGTAGGTGGCGCTAATGAGGCTGCAGCACTGCAGCACTACAGCAGAACTACAGCAGAACAATACATACATACTTGCATACTTGAGTATTGAGAAACAACCACATACTTGTGTACTCCCGTACTTGGCAAGTATATACTCCCAGCGTACTTCTCAAGTATATACTTCCCAAGTAAGCAAGTACATACTTGCATACTTGAGTATTGAGAAACAGCCACCGTCTTCTCTTTGAAACACACCTGTCCTTGTAGTTCATCATTGTGTCCACCAGAGTGCGTCATTAAGACAACAGTTTGGACTCATGTTGGACAGAAACTCATTCAGACTGTTTCTTCCTCCAGGATGGACCATGCTGGAGAGCAGAGGTTAAAACCTGGTCCCAGGAAGTGTAAGTATGGATTTACAGGAAATAACAACATATCAGCTGATCATCAATAAACTGCAGCTGTGTCTCGTTGTCTTCATCAGATTCATGTGAACTGGAACTGGACACAAACACAATGAACAGAAAACTCAAACTGTCTGACGACAACAGGAAAGTGACCTGTGTGACAGAAGATCAGTCGTATCCTGATCATCCAGACAGATTTGAGTTCTGTCCTCAGCTGCTGTGTAGACCTGGTCTGACTGGTCGCTGTTACTGGGAGGTCGAGTGGAGAGGAACTGTTTATATATCACTGAGTTACAGAGGAATCAAGAGGAAAGGCAACAGTTCTGACTGTTTGTTTGGACATAATGATCAGTCCTGGAGTCTGATCTGCTCTGATGTTCATCGTAACTCTGTCTGTCACTGTGGGACAGAAAAATTCATCATGTCCTCTGTCTCTCACAGAGTATCAGTGTATGTGGACTGTCCTGCTGGGACTCTGTCCTTCTACAGCGTCTCCTCTGACTCACTGTTCCACCTCCACACCTTCAGGACCACATTCACTGAACCGGTTTATCCTGGGTTCCTGGTCTGGCCTGGTTCCTCAGTGTCTCTGTGTCCTCTGTAGGACATGAAGAGACAGCAGCTTCAGTGGTGGACGAGGTCAAAGCTCGTCTCAGTCGTTCTTTGTTGAAACCATCAATAAATAAAGACTTAAAAAATCAACATGTCTGTCATTAACTGAGCCGCCGTCCTGCGCTGTGAGCGCCCCCTGCTGCTGAGAACCAGCCTGAAACACACAGGTTCACACACACTGAGATAAAAATAACAAAAAGTGAATGTTTGAAAGTGAAATTAAAAGATACAGAAAGTAAAATCAATTAAAAATGAATAAATGCTTTATATAAAATAAAAAGAAAGAAGTCAAAATAATATAAAATAAAATTCAAGGTTTTCAATCCAATAGAAAACAAAGTAAATAAAGATGTTAAGAGTTTGACTCTTTGTCTGAAGAACATCATCTTCTCACTGACGAGCCTTTCTGTCCCAGCATGCACTGCTTCTCCTCCTCCTCCTCTTCATGCTGCCTGACAACAGCGCCCCCTGCTGCGTGTGAGCAGAACAACACTCAGAGTTACACACACACACACACACACACATGGAAAATGAAACACACATGAGCAGATTATGCCATGAATGAGGAAGTGTGGTTTCTGCTGTGATGCAGGTGAAACTGAGTGTGCGTGACCTCAGGATGACCTCTGTCCTCCTGCTGCTCTGTGAACGACAGTGAAGAACGTGTCCACAGTGACAGGAAACTCATGACACTCAGAGGGTTTTTGCACTTTCCAAACATCATCAGTGTCTGTGGTTTCTGTTTCTGTGGCTTAATGAAGAATGACATTTTCAACATCAATAAAAACCACATCATATCACTTTAATCTACTTTGTTGTGTTGATGACGAGGTACTGACACCTAATACAATCTATGTCAGATTAAGTCTACGCTCTTTTAGGTCATAGATTAACAGCTCCATCCACTCACTCTCCCACACCAAAGCCCATAGAGAAAACCAGTGATTTTAGCTGCGGGGACACAGGAGCTGCTGGTCCTCTGCTGCCTCGTGTGGTCACTTTGTGTCACTGACGTCAATCTGAACAAAGGATTTCAAACACTGAAGTGACAAAATAAGACATTTGAACTTAGTGATGGCAGCAGTGTGTGTGTGTGTGTGTGTGTGTGTGTGTGTGTGTGTGTGTGATGTGTGTGTGTGTGTGTGTGTGTGTGTGTGTGTGAGTGTGTGTGTGTGTGTGTGTGTGTGTGTGTGTGTGTGTGTGTGTGTGAGTGTGTGTGTGTGTGTGTGTGTGTGTGCCTGTGTGTGTGTGTGTGTGTGAGTGTGTGTGTGTGTGTGTGTGTGTGTGTGTGTGTGTGTGTGTGTGTGTGTGTGTGTGTGTGTGTGTGTGTGTGTGTGTGTGTGTGTGTGGTGTGTGTGTGTGTGTGTGGGTGTGTGTGTGTGTGTGTGTGTGTGTGTGTGTGTGTGTGTGTGTGTGTGTGTGTGAGTGTGTGTGTGTGTGTGTGTGTGTGTGTGTGTGTGTGTGTGTGTGTGTGTGAGTCTGTGTGTGTGTGTGTGTGTGTGTGTGTGTGTGTGAGTGTGTGTGTGTGTGTGTGAGTGTGTGTGTCTGTGTGTGTGAGTGTGTGTGTGTGTGTGTGTCTGTGTGTGTGTGTGTGTGTGTGTGTGTGTGTGTCTGTGTGTGTGTGTGTGTGTGTCTGTGTGTGTGTGTGTGTGTGTGTGTGTGTGTGTCTGTGTGTGTGTGTGTGTGTGTGTGTGTGTGTCTGTGTGTGTGTGTGTGTGTGGTGTGTTTGACAAGTGCTGTGTGTGTGTGTGTGTGTGTTGGGTGCTGTGTGTCTGTGTGTGCATGTCTGTGTGTGTGTGTTGTTTGACGCGCGTCAGTATGTTAATTACACCTCAGACCCTGAGATCACACATTCCTGTCAGAAGTGTGTTGACATTATATCTGTTTATCTTATCATTACACGAGTTTGAGCTCAATTAAAGGTCTATTTAAATTTCTACTTTTTCTGACTGAAAACTGAAGTTTGTAAACCACTCACTCTCTGCACCAAACTCCAGAGAGAAATGAGTCATTTGACATGACAGCACACAGGAGTCGTTGATCCACTGCTGCCTCCTTCACTGAGTTCATATGTGGTATGATAGGACCTCGGTGTATGAAAACCACAGTGACACAAAGTGACCACACGAGGCAGCAGAGAAGCATTTAAAATGGTGGCTCCAGAAAGCAAATCTTTACTCAAGCTAAATTCAATTCAGTTTTATTTGTACTGCGCCAAATCATAACATCCATTATCTCAAGGCTCTGTACAAAGACATCATGGAGAAATCTGTGACAGAACCAGACTCACAGACGTGCAGCAGCTGCCTCGACCGGTTGGGGTGAAAGAGGAGAGGAGGGGGAGAGACAAGGGGGGAGAGGTAGAGACCAGGAGCAGATACACAACAACTGTATCACGTTCTAAGTTTATACAGGACACTTAGAGTCAGAGATGTGTGATGATGACATGTTCATAGGACTATGATGTCATTTATAGAAGCAGCAGCAGAGACTGTTGATACAAGTTATACTGATAAGCACTTTTAATGATGGCATCATTATAATAATGCTGATGATCTATTCACACCATATTCATATATATTCATATTCACACCCTGAGTGTGAGAGAGTGCAGTCCAGGTCTACAGCAGCATAACCAAGAGCTGCTCCAGGTTTATCAAAAAGGAAATATTCCTCTATTTAAATATTCATATTTCATTGCTCTTATGACTTCTCATGTGTGACATGTCAGGTGTCAGCCTCGTTTCACAGCTGTTATATTTAGTGTTAGTCCAGTTTAGTTCTAGTTATTTTAATCACAGAACAGGAAGTGCTGCAGGAAACGGCTTGAATTAAAAAACAGAAGAAGAAACCTGTTCTAACGGAAGCATTTTTAATCTGGTCCAAGGATGAGGATGAGGATTAGACGTGAGTCATGGCGTCCGTGTGGGCGCCAGAGGAAATGAAAGACACTTATGGTGGAAGAAAGTATTTAAAAAAACAAAAAACGCAGCATCCAAGACAAGAATGTTTTTTTTTTTTGCATGAAATAACTCAAAAAAAGTTACTTGAGAAAGTTTCTGTATGTTGTTATTAACCGTTTAGGTCGGTATAATACATGATGTATTTGTTTGTGTTTCCATAGCAACAGTACCAAAATGACCAGCCCCAAGTTTGTCCAACAGTGAGATAAAGACGTGAAAATGTTCTGGAGATATCGTAGACTAAAACTGACGTAGTTTTTATCAGGTTTGAAGTTTGTAAACAAATAAACAAGAGCTTAATTTTATGAACTGGTCCTTCAAAGTCCAGCTCTTTGAAACAAAGCCTGGATGGTTTGTGTCCATGAAATGTGAAAGTTATAACTTTGTCATAGAGTGAAAACAAATACATCATTGGAAAGGTCTCAGCCTGGAGAGTAACATATGTCAGTATGAAGACTCCACATAACTCCGCTTTTAAATATTGACCTTTAAACGTTCAACTTGGTGCTTACAGAAAGCTTCTAGTATGGTTGTGAATAAGGTTATGAAATGATATTTCTACTGAATATTTGAAATGTCTGGTACAGCCGAAGTAGTAATCATACTCTATCTAGATAAGGTGTGTTAAGAAAGGGCATAGACGTTGCCTTATTTCTGCTATATTCACTTATATCCTAGAAATTGTGTTTTGGGGCCGACAGTTTTGTGTCCTAAAGTAGGGCTTTAAAATGATATTTCCTCAGAACATATAAAATATCTGGTAAAGCCGAGTTAGTAATCACACTGTATCTACATAAGTACAGTCGTTGTTTTATTGCTGTTATTTTCACGAATATCACCAGTGTTTGGGCCGGTAGTTTTGGGTCTGAAATTGACGGTGTAAAATACGGTTATGAAACGATATTTCTACTGAATATATCAGATATCTGTTACAGCCAAATTAATAATTGCATGCATATAGATTATCTTTGTTAAGAAAAAGTAGATATTACAGCCAAAAGAGGAGTCGCACGTTACCGGCCATACCGGGTTGAGTCCTTAGCAACCACCATAGCAACGTACTGAGACGTGAAACAATCAGTAGGGACTTATTATAAAATCATAGCGCCTACATGCTGTGAAAGGTCAGAATAGTCACTGTCTGGTGAATATTTCACCACCTATAGTGAGGCCGGCTAAGCTTTCCTCAATAAAATATAAAAAGTGGGAGGGGGCGCAGGGGGTTCCCTTCTGGGAGCGCATGACGTCACTGGGAATGCCCACTGATGTAAACTCGTCTCACAGCCTTATTATCCGCCTAGTGTGTATCTGAGCCACAGAGGTTGCAGACTACTAGTACAGTACCTATGTGGTCATTTGGTTTGGAGGACTGGTTGTTTTTTAAGCACATCAGAGCAAATCATAGTATAGTATAGTATGGCCAGAGTGTGTATAATGTCTATTTGACCAAATGTAGATATCATGAATTAGAATGATAAATATATAAGAGTTACTTTATTCATCTTCAAACGGAAATTTAAATGTCTGTCAGCTCATCTTTTGACTAGTGTAAAGCCTGATGACTGTAGGTGCACAATATCTCCTGTACCTCCGAGTCCTTCAGTGGAGAGAGAGGAGCCTGTTTCTTTGGTCCATCAAGGTGTTAAGTGGTTGATCCGTGTTGTTCAGGATGGCCTCCATCGTCTTCATTGTGTTTCTCTCCACCACATTCCCCCGAATCCATCATGGCTCCAATTACAGAGCCAGCCTTCAAATAGTATTATCTCCAAGAGCAATGTACCAATGATATTAAAGAACGCTTCATTTGGTATTACTTTATTTAGTGCAAATGAACAGCTTTCGGTGGCAATATTTGGTATGCTCAAAAAAAACATATTAAGACATATTAAGACTCACATTCGACCCCTGTGACTGTTTTCCCAATAGTTGTATCGTAGTGGATTTAATGAAATGACAGTATAGTAATAGTCAAGAAATGGTTGTAGAAGAACACAGTGTGGATGCACACTATCATATAAAGTCCTTGTATCCATTCTCTTCCACTTATCCCTGTTTGGGTCACAGGGAAAACATGCGAGCTCCACACAGAAAGATCCCAGGGGAATCTAATCTCCATCTTGCTGTGAGGCAACAGTGGTAACCACCAAACCACCACGTTGGTGTTTTTATGCCATATGGCCAAAATCACAAATGACATTGGTTTCGTGGGGCTTTATAATCTGTACAGTATGTGACACGCTCTGTCCTTAGGAACCAAAGTGTCATTTTCTGCAAACTTAACTTTTGGATGGAAATCATATACAATCATGTTAGCATGTACACTAATCATCCACTAATAAAGGGAGTATAGTGAGAGTAAGGCAGTGATGGACAATTTTAGCATTTTTAAATACGCCTCTTTCTTCTGTACAATGGTGCTGGTAGCAGAGAAGCATGATAGATGGTTTAGAATTTCTGACTGAGACAACTGCAGCCTCTTTATATGCTGTAGCAACCGATAACGTGATAACGGCCAATAACGTAATCATTTCAATGTAATAAAACCAATAACGTAATAAATTGCCAATAATGTAATAAAGTTGTTAAGCCAATAACGTAATAACTTATTACGTTATTGGCCTTGCATTAAAAAAAATCATTTGATAATGTAATAAAATTAGCCTTAATATTGCATCTTGCAACAGATGCTTAAATATCTGACCTTGTAGATACCCCTCCACCCTCAAACCCCCCTCCACAGGAGGCCTAAAGGAGCAATTAAGAGTCCATTTGGATTTCTATGTCACTCTTAGAGTTTCCAACTCTGTGACCATACAGACGGGGTAGTGCGCTGCAGTTTTCAGTATGGTATTGCAATTCACCGCCAGAACACTAGGGGCTGCGGGAATGAGTCGTTAACTGACTAATGACAGCACCGCGGTCTCCATTGGTCTCAGTTGCCTCGACTGATGACGACATTTTTTGGAGGCACACGTCGGGCTACAGAGAGCACTTTGCCAGTATCATAAACAAAGATTATTGGTGTGCATGTGAATGTTCTCAGTGTTGGTATCAAATAAGATATGCTGTGATCACAAGTCATACATACCAGGACTTGCACGGCTCCCACTCCACCAGTTGCAATTTTTGTCCCTATTCAGTTCAAATCTTTGGCTATACCTCCGTCTTGAATACTCTTTCAGGATTATTACACAGATTACATAAAGACTATCAGCACTTTATGACTGTAGATTCATCTGTAACATGAGAGTTCTAGGAAACGTCAGCAGGTGAATGACTCTGTGTGGGATTATTGAACCTTTAAAACTTTGCATTAGGCAACCCTCTTCACAGGGTAGAACTCTTTGCTCCCTGATACTGTATGTGGGCATTCTGAAAGGGAAGATATGTAGTTATTCTGGTACAGAGCTTGCATGCATCATTGGTAAATGACTGTAATCAATGGACTATAGAGATGGATGAGAGGATAAATATATATGGGCAGTCATCAGTGCTCAAATGAATCAAAATCAATTCAAATGACTGTTTCATAGAAGAGTAGAGCACTTCACAGCAGAGACTAGGGTATTTTTTTTGTCTTTGAAAACCAAGATCACACCAAAATCATGTGTCAGTAGACGTGTCTGTTTACAAAGAATGGACACACTTACTGTATGAATTAAGGGAAATGTGTAGCAATGAGACCAGTGGGGAAAATAAAAGATCACAGTCTCATTCACTGTCAGCTTATGCTCTTACTTAAGAACATCTAAACTGAGACTGAGTGATGACCAAGACTGGACAATGCAAATCCCACACTACAGGACATATTTAAAATGAAAGGTGGAGCATTCAAACTGTAAGCACATTCATTTAGAGTGGCAACAATGAATCAACTATTGATCAACTACTACATTAATCAAGTGTTCATTTATTTCATTAGGATTTTATCCTCTCGGGTCGGTGTGAATACGTTTTACTCCTCTATGACTGTGTGCTGACTGGACTCTCTAAAAGTATTATGGACAAAAATATCTGATTACTTCATTGTGGTATACTTCAATTATATATACAGTATATATATTTTTTTTAAAACCATATTCAGACAATTATGGATTGACATTACAACACACCTTTCCTTTTCCGTTTCAGCACTGCACTGGGAGCAGGACAGCCTTCTTTCACAATGTCATCTATTACTGGAAAAGATATAAAATATGTGATCATGATTAAATAATGTGCTGACTATTACATCAATGTGAATAACATAAACAATCAAATCTATCAGTTTAGAATTGGAGGCTGCTCTTGATGTGTCAAAAGGTATTTAAATGTTGTAAAGCTCCTGTGGTTTTCTATTGCATCAGAGATGCCTGGCAATGTAAGAATACAAGTTCACCATGAAAGCTCATAACATGCTCTTCTTTCGGGATGAATGGCAGCACACAGTGAACATTGTGGGTAAGTTGTACCCTTAAGGATGACCTGGCTTCAGCATGCTATTACAAACATATCTAGCTGCTGAAGTACTGAATTACTTCTACAACCCTTTCGGACTTGATAAAGTGGATGATTTACAGCACTACACTTGTACTTCATATTTAACATTTAACTGTAACATCCTCCACATCCACATTAATAACGTGAAATACTTAAATCAACTCCTGAAAGTGTCTATGTACCTGAAGCACCGGAAGCCATATGAACACCCAGAGACAATGTGGTGCACAGCAAAACACAGCACAGTGCTGTAAACGTCTGTGCTCCATGCTTTATGGACTATGCACTGTAGAGCATCAAATCAGGGCCCTAAGTGTCCTAACACAGTCTTTGTCCCTGGCCTCTGAAGGTGGGAAGGTCAGAAAGAATCCCAGAAACACAGGCGTGATGTATGATATGATATGTAATGTAATGTAAACAGCTTAATGCTAAGACCTGTTTTCTTCTCTAGCCCTTTTTGTAATATATACATTTCTGCCATTCTTGTACACAATGGGATGTCTGGTGCTGAGAATTTATTAACATTTTCACATTGCACAAAGTCATAATATGGTTTTGTGGGGCTTGCCATTTGTTTCCTACATACCTTTTTCTAAAGCAACTGGGGCAGCTGGAGTTCCTTCTGAGGAATGGGAACCAGAGGTTGATGGTCCAGTTGGGGCTGCTGGTGGCCTAGTCAGGAACTTCACTGATGTAGTGGAGGTTGCTGAGGGACAACCTCCACTGGGTCTGGTGGGGCCATTACTGGTCCAGTTGGGGCCCTTCGGGGATCAGGTGGAGCCAGTGTTTGCTGGGGATCTGGTGGAGCTACTGGTCCAGTTGGTTGTTCGACTGGGGCTGATGAGGGTTCATCCAACTGGCGTGTGGCATCTGGTAGGACCCAGTCTGCATAGCAGAGGAACAGGAGTCATTTTACTTTAGTAATATTACTTGAATTAAATTAACAGCATAATCTGCTACAAACAAATCAATGTAGAAACTGAAATATACATAATCATTTTAAATCATCACTTATGGACCACTAGAGGTGGTGTGTGGTAGTGGAGTGACATGCCTACTAAATGAGACCTGCTTAATGAAACGCAGAACCACACGAAATGTGTGGCGATGCCTGCTCGGTCAGATTTTGCTTTCCTCTGGATGTTTATTATTTTGGTGTGTAGTTGCCAATCAATAGAGCACACAGGCATTGATGAGCTACACATCCCATTCTATATCTATTTCTTCTGCAGAGAGCTGCAAAAAAGTGTGTAGGATTGTGTCGTCTGTATTCACACACAATCTGGTGTTATGCAGAGGTGTGGGCCTGTTTATTTGTGCTTTAAAATGTCACTGCAGTGAAACATTGAGTCAATAACATTCCTTTTTAACGTTTCCCCAATTCACTTCACGCATTGCATTCAACAATGATACCTAAAAGGATCATTTGGCACAATGAAATTAAGCTTCCTAAAATTAG
Organism: Solea senegalensis; assembly: GCF_019176455.1. Classification (NCBI taxonomy): domain Eukaryota; kingdom Metazoa; phylum Chordata; class Actinopteri; order Pleuronectiformes; family Soleidae; genus Solea; species Solea senegalensis. The sequence continues at coordinate 20,174,991 of NC_058026.1, forward strand.
ATACTACATTTCATTGTATGACAATATATTCCAAGTTGTTTTTGTCAGTAAGTAAACGTCAGTGATGTTTATGTTATAGGAGCAATGTGCAATAAAGTACAACATTTTAAAATTTGCATTTGGTCAGAAAGTGAGTATCCTGCTCATAGTTAAATTAAAAAATATATACCACAAAGCATTTTTCCAGCCAGGCTGCTGTCAGCTGAACAGTCAATCACAGTGGACAGCAGGAGAGGAAGATGTTCCATTAATCAAGATTCTCACATTCTCTTGGATCTTTCTGTGTGGAGTTGACATGTTCTCCCCATATCTGTGTGGGTTCTCTCCAGGTACTCAGGCTTCCTCCCACCGTTCAAAGGCATGCATGAAGGGATAGGTTAAGTGTGTGTGTGTGTGTGTGTGTGTGTCTGTATGTTGCCCTGTCATGAACTGGCAAGCACAAGTACTTGTGTGTGTCGGGTACTTGTGCCTGAAAGATGCTGGGATAGGCTCCAACCCACCCTGGCCTCAACAGTGGTAGAGAATGAATGAATTGATGGATGTTAAACCCAGTTTAGCCAGAAAATTGTGTGGACTCAACAGAAATAGCTTTTAACTCTGCTAAGACCAGTGTTACTAACAAACAAAGGTAAGTATACAGCCCTCAATGTGCATCGAGCACTAGGTTTAGGGTGTTGCCTAAAACGCAATGAGTGACGGGAAAAAAGCTGCACATCTATATAGGTTTGTAAAAAAGTTCCATCTCCTCAAACCTCAGAGTTTAAGCATAGCGACAATTCAATTTGTTTCACATGAATGGGTGACCACAAAGCTGAAAACCAAACACAGAAGACTCACCTTTTACAATAAATAACAGACCATTCTTACCGTGAACAAGAAGTCCATAAATGTCCCGCATTCTGTCCACACATGTAGTAGCGTTCGCCGACAAGTGGCAACGGGGCAGTAACACCTCGGACACCCAGGTGTTTGCTGTCAAGAGCATTGCCCTTACACCCAGGGCCTGCAGTTTTTCAAGCTAAAAAGGACACACACACACACACACAAAAGAAAAGTAAGACATAACATTAATATTTAGAACAACATTTGCAAATTGCACTGCAATAAAACAATAAAAAGGAATATCATAGCAATATATTTGCTTCATCTTGGATGTGAGATACAGTCCTGTTTTTTCGGTGTGTTTGGACCCAACTCTCCCGTTTCTCATCAAATTTGGCCAGTTTTTTTAAAGCCTGAGTTTATGTGGCTGTTTTTGCAAGCTACATTTATAACAGTGCGACAGGCCACACACTGTCTTGAGGTTGACCCCTGGCCTGGCATGTCTGTGAGACAGAAAGATAGACAGACCAACAGAAGACAGACGGACTGACAGACACAAAGAGAGGGTGTGTGTGTGTGTGAGAGAGACAGGGAGAGAGAGAGCTAGTTCAGTAGAGGAGTGGCTCTTAAAAGAGCCGTTGGGTTGTTATAGGAAAAGCCAAGGAGAGGTAAAGGTAGGAGGGGCTATGGGCTGCAGCTGTTGGACACAAGAAGATAAAAACATGGTCAATTCTCTTGCAGCAAGCCTTATTGGAGTTCACAAAGGGCAAATACTGAATTCTTAGTCATTTCCAATGTGTCAACTACAAGCAAGCTAGCAAAACACAGTGACAATTGTAGACAATACAGATCTTTTTTCTTTTTTTCCTTTTTTTCTTTTATTTATATGTACAGGTTATAACATTGACAATATAACATTGTCTCATTTTCAACCAAGAAACGTATAAGGTAAACTATATGATCTCTATATATTAGTATTTATCTGTGTTTTAATCTTTAAATGACTCTGAGAAGTTGCACACAGCTTTGCTCATTTGAAAACGTGTGACCTCAGTTCTACAATTGTTAAGATAAAAGATTTGATGATGAATAATATTTTTCATGTTTAGAAATGAGAAGTTCTGTTGAATCACGGTCAACAGTGTCATTTGATTTTTGTTTTATTTCAGTTAGCCTGCATATATTTTAGGACAGGGAAAGTCTTAAAGGCAAATGCAGTCCAGTTCATTACTACTTGATTCTGGATTAAAAATGTTCCCATGTTAAAAATACAAAATACAATTTTATTTGACATTTTCTCTTATAGAGCAACACTACGTTCAGTGAAGGAGCAGACCCTGAGCTGAGGAGATGCCACTCGGACACTGATCTGCACAAAAAAGGGGAGCTATGCAAAGCTTGTGGCTCATCTGCATGGTGGAGTACGGTGGTAAGTCCTAAATTATCAAATAATTTTTCATTTCAGCGCTGAAAGGCTTTCATTTCCCCATGAGCCTTATGTATTATTAAATGTGATGTTATTTCTGTTTGTCCTTCCTGACCATGGATAACTGTGACCATCAAACTATTCAACTCATCCATTTGAGTATCAGAAACTCAAAATAAGTAAAGTAAAGTAAACTAATGCTGGAGCCATGTCATCTATGTGTACTGTACTTCATGTGTGTAGAATCTTAAGTCCATGTGTATTTTATTTTCACTCTTGTTGAGAATTTAGATATTGAGAAAAAGTTTCAAGATTCCTGCATTTTTATAGATGCCCCGGATAATAATGATTGTTCTCAGAAGTAATGTAACAATTTGCCTCTCAGACAGGGTTTATTGTTTATAGACAGAAATATTGTTTTGTGTGTTTCTTGAAACGTCTGAATCACTTTTCCTATCTGTCTTTTAGGATACAGTGTATACTTGACTGTGTGAAAAGCAGCCACTACCACTGTTGGTTTTGCACAACAATCATTGCGACCAAACAATATTCCATCAAGCATTTCATAACCTGCTGCAAGACAGCATCCACAGCAACTCCACCATCCACAGCAACTCCACCATCCACAGCAACTCCACAATCCACAGTGACCCTAGCACCTAGGGTCACTCCACCATCCACAGCAACTCCACCATCCACAGTGACCCCAGCAGCCCCAGCAGCAGCCCATCGAAAAAAAATATTGTTGGCAAAGCACTCTAAAACAACATGCGGTTTTTGTAGCAAAACAGCGCTTAGAAAAAACTTCAAAACACACATTGAAAGGCAACACAAGGTGAAATCATTGGACAACAACAGCAGATCACCTCCTTAACTCTGTGTGTGTTGACAGGAGAATTGGAATTTTTGCAGTTTCAAGATCTTTTAAGGGTACTGCACACTACATCCATGCCCAAAAATGTACCTGGGGTAGTAACCCTAGTAGGCCTATATTAAACACACCTTTTTGTGTTTAAGGTGGCAACAGACAGGTTGCCATGATGTTGAAAGTTTGTAAAAACAAATGAAATTATTCAAAACGTTACATTGTACAGAAGTGTGTTCACAGTGGAATTTGTGATGCTATATTGTATAAACGTGATAATTATATCACAAACGTGATATTATATTGTATAAATGTGATAATTATATCACATAAACATGATATTATATTGTATAAACGTGATATTATATTGTATAAACGTGATAATTATATCACATAAACGTGATACTATATTGTATAAACGTGATAATTAACCTTCAACTATTTCTTGGTAAACATGTATGACACTTTCATTTTGAAAGGTTTCACATTCTGTTACGTTTTCAGTTTATTAAGTGCACCTGACTTAGTCATGTGTAATAGTTGAGATAGTTCTGACCCTCAGTCTGTTTGGTACTTTCAGTTCAGTTTCTCTCCTTTAAGAGTGTCTGTGTGAGTGTGGTGTGGGTGTGTCTCTGGTCTGTCAATCTCTCAGTTTGGATCACAGCAACCAGGTGTCACTATTGGAAGAAGATTGGTTAACCATGAGAAGAGGCCAGCAATGACAAAAACCCGCCCTGAACTGCACTCCTCATCTTCCCAAACGAACCCTGTGCTGCTGAAATTTAGCAGAAGATTGCTATTGTGTGTGTGTGTGTGTGTGTTACGTGATACGTTGCTGGAGATGGTGTTAAGTTAATTCTAAAATTTGAACTAGAATCTTTGCTTTTGAGTTTTTCTTGTGCATTTAAGATAAACTATCGATTGTAAAATTGTTTAAGAGAAATTGTTCATACAAATAAATTACAATTTTCTCAGGGAGCCAATTTTTAAATTCCTCCAGCAAAATTGACTTGCACAAATTAGCCAAGGTTACAACTTCACTAGCTTGGCACCATTTATCAAAATTAACACTTTTCTCTTGTGCAAACTCTACATATGGTGGGCTGATTTTTCACAATTGCTAATTTTTTGCCTATAGGCCTCTGGAGATAAAGTGAAGTACTAAACAGACTGAGGGTCATAACAGTAATACATTTAATAATGCAATAGACACAACTGAATGTCTTCTTGTAACATTATAAAATATTGCCTCACTGACAGCTGTGACACACACACACACACACACACACTGTGTTAACATGGAAGAGGAAGTCGCGGGCCAATGTTTTAATTACAAATTTATATTAACCCTTAGAACACAGAGCATTTAGGCTGCTTTTTTCCCATTACTATATTAAAACGTATATGCAGAGACTACAACAATGTGCAATATAGAGTGTTCTATAGAGCAAAAAGTAGTAAATTTGTTCTGCACAATTATCATGACTCACTTAAAAAAAAAAAAAAAATGCATGATATAGACTTATTCAATATCTTTGACTGAATCCAGGATGTCCTTGTAAGGAGGTTTGTGTTATTTGTGCAATTGAGCAATGTACTAAGGGTGCATCTGTGGCACAGATTTGTGCCGGGTGAGCATTAAAGGCTCTGGTATACTTCCGTGCACATGTCGCATATGTACACTGGTACACTTGTGCGTAAGTGTCCTGTAGTATCTGACTTCATCGGGTGGCGGTACAAGTCTGGACGCAGGGATTAGTACACTTTCCTACCAAAGAAGAAGAGAACAATGTTACAGCTCCCTCGGACAGTTGTAGCATTTCAGCGATGATTTACAGCTGAAACGGGCGGATATTCGGTTTGTGCATGCGCTGTCCATGCACACCCAACACATTCTTTGCACGTGGTTCCAAAATCGGGGCTGCACGTTGATGATGCGTCATGCACACGATGCGTGTTGGGTCTACATACCAGGACCTTAAGGGCCCGGGGGCCGCCAGTTTGACACCTCTGATCAGAATAAGGGTGTGAATGTGAGTGTGAATGGTTGTTTATTTCTCTAAAACAAGGTTTAGTTGTTGGTCCTGAAAGCCAGAGAGAGAAACTAAGTTACCAGCACTAAATCCAGCCAACCAAGTCAGAAACCTCAGTGTAATTTTAGATTCAGATTTATTTATTTATTTTTATAAAAAAAAAATGTAACCAAAATCATCATCTGAAATTCTTTGCAAAAGTAAGACCGTTGCTATCTCTGGTCAAAACAGAGACGCTAATTCATGCTTTTATTACCTGTAGACTGGATTACTGTCAGAGTAAGATTGGTTCTGGTCTCCACAAAGAAAAACAGCTACGCAGCACTGACCAGAACCAGAAAGAGAACACATATTACACCCATTTTCAAATCATTATCCTGGCCTACTCTTTCTTTTCGAATCAATTTTAAGATTCATTTATTTGTTTTGAAAGCTCTAAATGGTCTTAGCCCCACTTAGAGTTAGGGTTAACCCTAACCCTGTACATGTATTTTTCAGATTTAAGGAATGAACCATTGAGAACCCGGTGGGTCTTCAGGTAGCCTTTTCATTATACCGACAATATTACAACCAAAACCTTCTGTTATTATGGCCCCGTCATTGGTATTTTAGTGACGTCCTTTCCTGTCTTGTTATCCTCACATTCTTCTCTCCCTTACTTCATCTTTTCCCTCCCTTCTTCACTTCTCCATTGCTGTTTTTAGTACATAATACCAGCCATATGTCGGCTGAAACGGTTGTTGGGTGGTTTGTGTTCTTTAATTATTATGTTTTTATCCTGTAGCTTAAGCACTTTGTGCTGCATTGACTTGTATGAAAAGTGCTATACGTAAATAAAGTTTGATTGACTGGTGTTGGTCATTTATGTATTGACTGCAGCTGAGAGAGAGAATGAAACCCACCCCAGAGACTCTTTCAAAGCAACTTGCCGACATAAAAGAATGAAATCAATCAAGTTTATACATGACACATGGTTGTTTTGACAGATGATGACTTATTAGCACGGTCTGTCAAACAAGTATGACACTTTCATTCTTACTACACTACACTGTAACAAATTACTGTAAAAATACTGGATATTTTGCACAGTAGTGTACCGTTTTCCATTAATACAGTTGAATACTGTAAATTCTGATGTCTTTGAGGAACAAAATATTAACGGCAAGCTACTGTAAAATCTTACGGTAAAAAGCAGTATTTATTTAAAATTTACAGCAAGCTACCTGTAATTTTACAGTATAATATAGTATTTTTTTCTTTTTCCGTTATTTTTTTTTAAATCAGACTTGCTCTTTGGTCAGTTTAATCTGAGCAAAATAAAAAAAAACTCAGTGAAATTAAAACTAGCCCTACACATACAGATTGAGGTCACAATAACAAAAAGGTGAAGAATTAGTTTTCATCCGGACTGCTGAAAGCACCAAACTGGATGAAGCACTTGAGACATCACCTGCTGCTTTCCTCACCATTCTCTCCTGAACTGCGCAGCACACCCTCATCCATCCTGTCCCCGTGGCTTTCTTAAGAAGGTAAATATATATGCAAAAGACAACATAATGCTAATGTGATTTTGTGCTGGATTAACATTTTATTGACAGTTTTTTGCCAAAAAGATTGAGTCAAAAGTATGTGCCACATGCTAGCATACGCTAGCATACTCTCATTTAGCAACTATGTGGACACAAGTTTAGCTTTCTGTTGAAGCACAATACTTAAATTAGCACAAGTTGGCTTGTTGTCAGATCTAATTAAGGTGGGCTACAAGGTTCTGTTTTTACCATTTGTTGTTTTACTTTTTCAAGTAAAACGGTTGATGGGAGTTTATAGGGAGACGCTTGTTATCCAGGTTTATGCAAAAAGCTAAAAAGTAGCTTCAAATGTGCACTAATGTAATATACAGTAGCTAAAAGTTAGTTGACTAGTTGTTGATGTAATGATTTCTTTTTCTAAAGATAGTTTTGCTGTGAAGGCTTGTAGTGAAAACATGATAACTTGCAACATACGTGGTAAAACCTGCAGGAATACATTTGCACATGTCAGGCACATTATCACACATAATAGTTGTCTGCCTAATGCATCTTTCAAGTGTGGTTTCCCTGAATGCACAAGAGCTTTTTCTAAGTTTTCGGCCTTTCGCTCTTACATTTATTGCCATAAGTATATATGTCCATATTAAATGCAAATGATCTTTATCTTATATATTTTCTCTATTATTACATTTTAGGCGCCTCATTGGGATTAATCCTGAGAGTGGAAGAAAGCCCAGCCAGGGGAAGATGGTGTCAAAGAAGACAGGGAAGCTGGCAACAACGGTGAATCCCCATGTGGCCATTCTACTAAAAAATGTGATGGATGACCAAAACTAGCAGTAAGGTTAATTGAAGTTGAATTGGCTGATAATTTGTATAAAATAAAATACAAAGTTTAATGAATGTAATGTTAGCCATCACTTGTCATAGTTCAAGAAAAAATTCTGACAACCAAGTAGTAATGGTGTTTTTATGGATTTTGCAGATACTGAAAATGTTCAGATTTAATAAATGCCTAATGTTGTAAGGCCATCTCTTGTCTGAGCCATTTCTGTGATAGCTATTTTAATTTATTATTATTAATATTATTTTTATTTTTAAATGTAAACATTTTAAATCATTAGTTTATATCACTGTGAAGAACACATTCTACAGTTTTACAGTAATAAGTTGTTAATGGGGAATGCTGTAGGAACTGTAAAATAACAGTATAACTGCAACCAAAGAGCTGACAGTATAATACTGTAATGTTTATTTTACATACAGCACAGTACTGTAATATCTTTACGGTACTAAACTGTTGTTGTAAATCACAGTAGGTACACTGTAGAATAACAGTTTAAAGCTGGCAACTGTAGCTGCCAGTAGTTTACTGTAATTTAACGGGAAATTTTGTTACAGTGTAGACAACATATGTTTTATAGATAACTGGCAAACTTTCTCACACTCCAATAACCTTGGAGTTATTTTTGATCAGGACATGTCATTTGATTCACACATAAATCTAATTTCCAGAACAGCCTTCTTCCACCAGCGGAAGATTATGAAATATTCTGTCCTTAAAGGACGCGGAAAAACTAGTCCATGCTTTTGTTACATCTAGGTTAGATTACTGTAACTCCTTATTATCAGGATGTTCCAACAAGTCTGTTAAAACCCTTCAGTTAATTGAAAATGCCGCAGCACGAGTTCTGACAGGAACTAGAAAAAGAGACCATATCACTCCAGTGTTAGTTTCTCTACACTGGTTCCCGTACAGTTTAGAATTTAATTAGGTTAAGGTTAATTGGGTTACGAGGCTTCTCTCTTGTGGAACCAGCTCCCATTGGTTCAGGAGGCGGACACTCTCTCCGTTTTTAAAGTTAGACTTAAACTTTCCTTTTTGATAAAGCTTATAGTCAGAGCTGGCTCAAGGAAACCTGAACCATATGGTCCAGGCAGACCTGGTCTGCTGGGGGAATTCCTGTAGTGCACTCACAATCACTCTCTCACACTCAAGGTATGAATATGACTTAATTATACGTCATTAACCTTTCTCGCCCTAGTTTGTGTATTTCACTCCTGTCTTATCTCTCTCTCTCTCCGTGTGTCATCATCTTGCAGGCTGTAGGATCCAGATCCAGTTTCGAGGCTATATAACTAAAGTTGATATCGATATTGATTCTTTATCAACAATCTCTGCTACTGTTAGACTTCTAGTTCTATAAACATGTCATCACTGACTCAGAACTGTCTTTTCTAAATGTATAACTTGATACAAGTGTTGTATTTCTGCTCCTGGTCTCTCTTCTGTCTCTACCTCACCTCCCTCTTGTCCTTTCTGTCCCTAATTTTTCCTTTCACTGGTCGATGCAGATGCTGCACATCTTTGACTCTGGTTCTGTCAGAGATTTCTTCCTGTTAAAGGGACCATTGATGCCTTATGCTTGCTGATTGTGTGTATTGTTGTTTCTCTGCTCTCAATGATGTTGTGTATGCAAAGTGCCTTGAGTAAGTTAATGTACGATGCAATTTGGCATTTTTTTACAATCGATGTATTGTTGTCATTGAGTCATTTGGTTTCACATTCATGATCACACAATCCACCTGCAGATTTCACTGATTGATGCAAGATTAACACATTAAGATATTTAAAAAAATTATTTAAAAAAAAAGGTGCACATTATTAAAGCTTGGTGCAGAAATTTTAACACATTTCCATAATTTCAGCCCATCCTACACAAAGTCTTAGTTGCTCAACATCTCTCTCACAGACACAGACACACAAAAATCGATGGTTAGGTTCAAAAGAAACTGAAAAATAGAGGGATGCCACAGAACTTATAGAAAAAAAACTCCTTTATTGATGGAAGAAGAGCTTCAAAGACACAAAAGCAAAAATAATTCATCTAAACCTTGATGCTTCTTAAAGACACGGAGCTGACTGTTAAAACCTGCTCATTTTTAGTGGTGCCATATTTGTATTTCTTCAGGACGGGGGTGGGATGGGGGTGATGGAAATGTGCTTTTGGAAGAGGACAATTGGAAAAAAAACCTATTGTCTATATGTTTGACTCAATGCCTAACATACAGAGGAACAAGAGTGCATCTTAAAACATCTTGAAGAATCTTTTTTGCAAAAACAGAGGAAGAGGAATCGCTTTGGCACACATACCATAAAAGAGGGGGAAACCATAACATACAGTTAATGGTCATTTTCAAGACATGCACATAAAAAAAAAACACACACACACACACACAAGCTTTTCAGAATACAGACACATTCTCAATTGTCAACCATTATGTGACAGCGTGTCTCAGAATCACAGAAACTCCTTAGACTTGCATTGCCACAGTAATAAAAGCTCACACAGCAATGATCTGCAACACACCTGGCTATTCAGTGTAATGAAATTTCACCATTACCTTCTATAAAGCTTGGAAGAGGACAATTGTCATGTACTAACATGTGATTCCCATTATTTTATTAATTGGCAGGTGTGTCTGTCATTAAAATAAATTTAGGGCACTGGTTGGGCGTTACTGTGTGTGAAGGTGTGAATGTGTGGATGTTTGGAATAGTGCAGTATGTGGAAGGTATTTCCTTTCAGCCAGTACGTAAGATGATGTGGACACCAGAGTCCGTGAACACGGGGCCACTCATGTCGCCCACCTTGAGAGCAAAGGAGGCGTCTTCAAAAGGCTTCTGCATTTGACCTGAAACACACATCAAGACACAATCAGTCACACACCCTTTGTTGTACATTTGTATTGATATACTGTCAGTACACAGAGTACACTACTGTACTGTGTAATACAGTAAGTAGGTTATATGTTAAACAGAAGCTGAGGAGTGAAAGAAGCAATAAAATCAATCAGTGATAATTAAAATCAGTCAGAACAGGGTCACCTGATGCTTAGGGACATGGACTACTAATAACAGGGAATCACAAGGGGTATTTCCATATTTGTGTCCTTTAAACTAACGTCTAACAAGTAACAATGTCAACTAATTTGAAAAAACAACACAAAATTGTTTAGTTTCAATGTATCCCCTTTACCATCTCAACTCTGTACTAAAGAAGTATTATTGTTTTAACAAAAAGACATAAATCTTTCATGGGTAACTTTTAAATATAAACAAATGTCTGTTACATTCCATAACATTGTCAACAGCATGAGACTCTGTGTATTTATAAGTGGAAGTATGCAGGATTTATACCTTAACGTAATCATTGTGGTGGTTAAATGTCTTGTCTCCATTCCCGTACTGTCTTTTAGTGGAAAACCAGCCTTGCAAGATCAGCTCCGGCCCAAAATCAAAAGGTCTCGCAAGAAACACAAATTGCTGTACAGCACTACACACCATCTCCCAACCAGGTACTGGCTATAAGACCAAGGCAGCAAGAGCATAATTTTAAGCCTGTGCCACACTAGAGCACAATTGGCCAGCAAAATTATCCTGTAGTGATTTTAACATCATCAGAAGCATCAGAGCCTTCCTGATTTCAATTTGTTTTAAACATGTTTGCTATTTATGAGTGAACAGTGATTGGGGCATGAGCAGAACCCCACAATAAGTGAGTTGACTGGTTTAGAACCATAACTTTTACGAGACAAGTCTTCTCAGGCATGGCTTCATACAGTTTTTTTTGCATTTCTCAGCACAAAACATTGCGCACACAACAGCTATTAACTAACGATGCAGACAGTGTGCCTCATGTTTATATTCTGAAGTCATGTTAAATCATGCGCGTTTCTGTGAGATCCCAAATCACTGGAAATTGTTTGATTAACTGTTAAGTGTGTGGTCCTGTGTCTTGATTTAGGTTTAAAACATTCAAAATTGGTAAAAAAGTTTGTCATGTCCGTGGTCTCCCACGTTTTGAAAATTGGTAACAACGTTTGCTGTGTTTGTAGTCTCCCGCATTCTTAAAATCAATTTTGAAAATCCTGTGTGTGGGGCAGGCTCCAGACATTCATCATGGCAGAGCTGGTGAAAAAGAAGAGGAGGAAGCGAAGAAGAGGAAATGACTGTCTAACTGAGCGAGGTTACACAAGTAAAAATCAGACTAGATTTTCAAATGGCTAAGCTAAAAATGTCTCTGTTCTCTATGAATGTGCACATGGCTCCATGGCTTGTGCTCGCCAGCTCGGTTAAAAATGCACACGGCCAGGAGAGGGGAAGTGATGGGGCTGCATCAGCAGGAGTTTTTACAGCAGTGAGGATAAAGTGGTAGAAAATTGTATGAAAACATTTTGCTACAGAATGGCGATTATAGGATTTACATACAACAATGTGTGACAATAAAATCTTTTGTGGCTTAATTCCTTCCATGAATGTGTTTGGTGAGACGGTACAATCAGGGCCCGCGCGCAAGAAAAAGTTTTGGGAGCCTTAAAAAGTTACCGTTGGAAAACGGGTTCCACAGTGTAAAAAATCTCAAAACATCACCCTGTATACAATCAATATGATGATGTCATAGCCCCCACCTCTGCATTTGCTGTTGCCATCTTCCTCGTCATCATCGTCTTCTTGGGTCTGGAAATTGCTTAGGTTCATTCGCTTTATATAACTTTTATTTTTCTTCTTACTTCCTCTGGCTTAATTTATCGTGTCAGTGTTTCTGTGACTGTGTTCATTGTACACAATACTTTTTACTAAAGTTGGTAACATCATGGTAGAGTACGGTACGTTTTGGATTGGTAAAGCACTCGGTCAGGCTTGTGTTTCGACTGAGAAGAGTACTCTGCCGTTTGTCTCAACAAGACGTCAAGCTTTGCATGAAAGATGACGACAAAAAAAACCCCAAAAAAAAAACAAACAAAACAAAACAAAAAAAAACCATCGCACTTATGACTAGCACTTCATAGTTTGGTTTACTTGAAGCTCTTACTTACTTCTAGCTCTTATTTGTACCCAAATGTTTAAATGCACTTATTGTAAATCGCTTTGGATAAAAGCGTCTGCTAAATGACATGTAATGTAATGTAATGAAAATAGACTGCGGTGAAGAAACACTGGTCGCAAGAGAGTGATGCTTTTCTGTCGCCCAATCAGCTGACTGTCGTGGATCTAGCCCCACCTGTATCGTACCATTACTCTGGTACTGCAAGGAAAGGGTACCAAAAAACGATTGGGAACAGTTGTGGTCGGTAATTTTGGTACCATTCCTAATGGAAACACAAATAAGGGATACCGTAGCAAACTGAAATGCCCCACCTCATTATAATATCCATAATATCCACAACAACTGGAGGACTTAGGAATAGTTATCAATCACCCCTTGTATGTGTGCAACAGTTCATTATTTGGTTTTGTATCAAATGTAGTGGTAGATACAGTGTCTGTGGTTGTTTACCTCTACCAAACTGTCCCAGATCTCCACCGTTCTTGGCAGAGCTGCAGTCACTGAACTGAGAGGCCAGATGCTCAAACTCCTCCTCTCCAGACTTGATCTGTTCTATGTACTCTGCACAGAAAAGATGAAGAATGAACAGATTACATGTAACTTAACTAAACCAAACCACCCCTTCCTCTGCCTTACTTACTCTGAATGAGGTCCAAGGCCTCTTCTTTAGTTCGTGTGATATTTTGTTCTCGCCAGGACGAGGGACGACGTGACTGATTATGCTTCACCAGGAGGTGGGAGCAGCGTACCTGAGCAATTAAAACAGAACACACAGACTAATTAGTGTCGACATGCCAAAGAAGCTCCTTACATCAGTCAGCAGCAAATAAGAAAGTGACAAATGCATCCATTTCATTAAGTTTGGCTTAGGGAACAGTGACTGGAATTAATATCAAGAATGTTTGTGTGTCTTACTGATATTTCGCTTGTCGTTATTGTTGGTGGTGTTCTAAATGTGTCCGAGTATAGGTGTTGCATTTAATCATTTTCATCAGTGTAAAAAAATAAAAACACATTAACATGTGTTTTTAACGCTGTTTGCTTCCTTTCTAAGGACAAGGGATGAAAATGAGCTGATTCCAGTGCAGGCACCGCACAATGTAACTGCCAACTAAAGGAATAAAATAAAAATAATGGGATGGGACGTTACCATTTTTTTGTGTCCGATACCGATATCACAAACTACAGATACCGATATTAGTTCAATACAGTCATTTTAGACCATTTATGAACTATGAAGCTGTTAACAACACATTTGTTCTGAGTCATTTCAAAGGCATAATTCTCCAAATGTATATTGTTCTCCCAAAAAGAAGAAATAAACAGCACAAATGTGACTCAGCTAAAATGTTTTTGCTTATTTTTACAGTCTGTGCATGGTGAAGCATGTGATACATAGTGATATTGACATGTATCAAACCGATACCGACGATACCAATTCCCATTCTTAAAAAAATAAACAAATATAACAAACAAAAATAAAATGGAATAAATTACATTTTTTTTAATGAAATTACACATACACACTGTATATGTCCATTGATAAACACATTTAATAATATATAGCTCTTCATCATCCTCGTTACATGATGTAATTTCCATAAATTTAGGGAGAAAGTTTGAGTTATGGTTAAGGGTAGGTATAAGGCCTTGGTTAGACTGTGAGAATTACAGTAGGGGAAACACCACTTCATCACAGTAATATGACTGTCGTATCATGTGAAATTTGATATGGAACAGCTCGACAGAAGATTAATGCAGTATTAAACATACTGTCACTCCCACAAAGATATTTAAAATGAACATAATAACCTTATCTGGTTCTCCGCGGCCGTCTCCTACTGGACGCTCCCACTGACTGGCATTAGTGGAGTGGTTGAAGTAGTACACTTTGCCTGGACACACAAATAAAAGGAGGAATTATCCATGAATAGCTTTAATGACACATTATACACTGATTCTGTATCCCAGAGCTATGATAAATATAGACTTAGTACAGTTTCTCCTTCAAGCTCCTTACATACAATTAGGGATTACAGGCTAATGACTTTTATGTCACATTAACACAATCCCTGGCCTTGAGATACATAGTCAATGATGTACAGGATATAAATGTGAGAGAAAAAAAGCCTGAAATAAGTTTAGGGCTGCAACTAATGATACTTTTCATATTAATCTAATAATTTGTTGATTGTTTTATCGATTAATCAATTAGTTGTTTCCTCCATAAAATGCAGAAAATTATGTAAAATGTTGATCAATGTTTACCGTCAAGGACGGGCCAAAAATTCTATTAAAGAGTGTGACATCAAATAATTGGCTACTGACTTGGTAATCGATAATTAATCAATTAATCATTGCAACCCAATCTGAGATATTGGCTGAATTTGGTTTACTGCCTTCCTAAATGTTAATAATTTATTTCACAAATCCTTTATACCTATTTTATTCCGCCAAAACCCTCGTAAACAGATTAATATATAAGTGTTAGTAGTTTAAATCTCATCAGTGGCTAGGATGACTGACTCTATAGCACCTCCTAGAGTTCAATGACACACAGTGGGTGAAGAGATAGGCCTGGGACAATAACACATTTTGCTGGACGATATACTGTCCCAGAAATTATTGCCGATAAACAATATTATTGTCAACATGATAATATATCATAATAATGCACACCCTTTCAAATACAATAAACTTTTATTTCTCAGTGTTTTTTACCATTGTAATTTCAAGAACGTTTATATATCCTAAATAAATAAAACAAACAAAACAGTAAACAAAAAAAAAGGACTCTCATTCTGTTAGCAAAAATTGCACTCAGGTTCTGGAATTGCCGTTTGTGTATTTTCTCACAGGCAATTCGTACCGTCTGTCAAACGTTTGCAGCATTTCTCTAAATGCTGGCTTTTCAACTGTATTAGTTCAGCATTTCTTTTGCGTTGTAGCGAACTACACTTTCTGTGAGCGCACACTATTTTGCGCTGTTCCGTTTATATTTACGTTGCCGACCAAACGCCTCAGTGAGTGTTGACTGTCGGGTCATAGGCTCTGCATTCCCAGCTGGGAAAACTGGGTCTGGTGGTTATGCCTCAGGTGAGCATGCAAGTTTGTTGTGTTGCTTTTTTTGTTGCCACCACTTTAGAACAAATTCGGCATACTGGCTCGTTTGGCTATTTGCACCCTCTAGTGTCTCATACAGACTTTGTATAACATCAAGTTGTATGCATCTTTTACTTTCAAACCTCTCTTTAAAAAGGAGGGCAGAGCCAAGTAGTGTCTTCCCTCTATAATCAGCCCTCTACAAGTTCTCCAAAGTAAGTAATCAAATTACAGTACAGCTACAACTAACGTTGTAATCAATTAATCTTGCGATTATTTTCTCAATTAATCAAGTACTTGTTTGGTCCGTTAAATGCCAGAAAACAGTGATCAGTGTTTAAGAAACCTGGAAATGATGATGTTCTCAAATGTCTTGTTCTGTACACACCAAAATTATTTAGTTTTAATGATTTCTTTGCTATATGGTGCAAAGAAACTGGAAAATGTTCATTATCAAAATAGTTGATGATTAATTTAGTAATCAATTAATCGAATAATTGTTGCAGCCCTAAATTACAGTAGTTGTCTTGCCTTCTAGGAGTGAACCATCAAAGCAAAAAACATTTATCAGCAGGATTCTATACTAAATAGCTTTCCATGATGAGACAGATTTTAAAGTTTCCCGCTTGATTGTCCTGTTGTAAACTCTCTCTTTTTCAGCCAGGTAACTTTTCCCTTATTCATTTAAGTTTCCCTAATTAATTTAAGCAGTGCCGCCACAAGGATCAAATAGTGACCCCAAAACTGGCAGGGACTGTTTCCATAATAATAATAATAATAATAATGTTGTGATTTAGCGCTATACAAATAAAATTGAACCACAGATATCCATAATTCAATTTTTACTAGCCCGAATGACGTCACATTTGCAATTCATATGTACAGGGTTTGTCATCATAGATATCTGCATTCGGTTGCAGATGTTTGAGATATCTACATACAACGTCAAAAATATCTACAACTGCACTCTGAATGTCTCAAACTTAATTCAAGATATCTAAAAAAGACAATGTAGATAACTTCAATGGAGGATAGATATCTTGAATTAGGTTTCAGTCAGAAGGAAGTTGTATATATCTGAAACTGGAATTAGAGATATGTACTGTACAATTCAGTTGCAGAATTGTAGATATCGCCAACTGACCTGTAGATATCATACAAGTACATAGACATACGTCATTATGACAAGTAAAAACTGAATGGCAGATACCTGACACTGCAATTTTGATTTTTTTGCAGATACCGGTAGTGAATATCCTGTCTACCGATTCAAATATAAAAACCGCTTGCCATAGTGGCTGACCCACACAGGTGAGCGTGGAGCGCGTGCAGTCCGCAGGCGCGGCACTGGAGCATAATGACGTCATGCAGGGCCTGACAGATTGAATGGGTCACACCGACAAAACTGATAAATACACATACAACACATTTCCCATAACACACCTGCAGCAGCGGCATACCTGACTCTACTATATGCCTCTCTTAGCTGAATATAAACTCATTATCTGCCTCGTTTCAGTCGTAAACCTCGTTGTTTGTGCTGCTAGCTCCTAAGCTAACTTTGCTTAGGAGCAACTCATATTGCCATTTTAGCAAGCCTGCTAGCTCATGTAGCCTCTTCTTGCTCCTCTTTTATTACCTGTACTGCGGCTCATTCTTTTCTCCCATCCAGGTGGTAGCTTCTCATCATCTGCCATTATTACCGTTATTGTTTTTCTGCAGCAGAGTTTCCTAAATTTAATTCCAATGTGGCCACCGGACACAAGACGGGTTGCAGCTTAGCACGCTTTGCGACACTCCGCGACGTATTTGCGGTAAGAGTTGTTTTCGAAAGTAGACCCGCCTCTCACGGACTTTTCTGTGCAGTCATTGGTTGATGTCAGCTGTCAGTCTCAAGTGTGTTCCATTGATTGGTGAGGAGGCCTACACGTAAAACCAGAGCCTGCGTAGTGCGTAAACCATTTTAGCTTTACGGTAAACTGGACAGAGCGTTCGAGAAAACAGCATCAACGGAATATTTTATGCGATTTAAGGTATGAATTACAATTTCATAGGAGATAATTTTATTTATAGGCTATCGCTAGATATTATTCAGGCAATGGTTGCCTTGTTTGTGTGTCTTTGCAACGTCACACACATTTATATGCGAGATATGCTACGGTGTTAGCGACTCTTAGTAAAACAAAACCTCATGGTACAGCCTCTGTTTCTTCGTGAGTAAGCCACATTAATTTTCTTGCGCTAGCAACTTTATTTTATTTTCATAAACTATTAACCTGTCGATATTTTCTCAATTAATCGAATACTTGTTCTGTCCGTGTAATGTCAGAAAATTATCAAAAATGCTGATGTGGATATGATGATGTTCTCAGATGTCTTGTTCACAAAACAAAATTATTCAGTTTTAATGTATTTGTTGTATGGAGCTAAGAAACCAGAACATTTTCACATTTAAGAAGCTGAACAATCTGGAAACTTGTTTTAATTATTGAAAAAACCTTTGAACGGCTAACGATTCATTTAGTAATCGACCAGGGTAACCAGGGTTAGGGCAGCCTTCATACACATCCTTGACCTTTGTTTAGTAAAGACTTAAGTCATATATCAGATTTTACTTTTTCTGATATCTGATCCAGTGATCTTGGCTCTTTCTACAATGTAAAGTCAAACTGAGTGTGTGAGGTGATGTTCGGATCATTTAATGTGAAATTAAAGAACAAATAAGACTTTTGTCCTTTGATGAATTGCGGCATCAAAGCAGTTGCTTGCTGGTGATTAAAATTAACTACAATTAGTAAACTGACAGAAAATCTGAAAAAAAACCGCTTTCATGTCTCCAGGAGGAGATCAGACTTTCAGGTGGGGAATCTGCTCATGACAATAGAAATCATCCTCTTGACAGTAAAAAACGACTGTCCTCCCACTACCACTCCAATCACTAGCTGACTAGACTGAGCATCTGGTTGGTACAATTTAAACACCATTTAAAAAAACATGATCTTTGTGAAGGGATCATTTATTGCAGGAGTGATGTTCCTAATAAACTGACATTCAACATTCTGAGTGTAAGTTCAGTGCGGAGTGTGGGAAGGGTTTGACTGTTGTTGACTCGTTATGTTATTGTCTGTTATTTCCTACAGCTGACGGTATCTGAAGATGATCGAGGTGGTCTGCAACGATCGTCTGGGCAAGAAAGTCCGGGTCAAGTGCAAGTATCCTTTACTTAGCCTGGATCCACATACACAAATATCTGTGGATATGTGTGCCCCAGAAGTCCAATTTCAGTGCTAAAAATGTTAGCCTACCAACAGCAGTCTCCGTTGCTGAATTTCAGGTTGAATTTAAGACACTCTGAAACTGGATTGCATCGTCATTTTCCAGGATAAATAAATCTATTCTCCACTTGCATTCAAATGACCAGCTAATTAAGGAGTTGAATTAAATGTGGGGTATATACATTTTGCAACATTTGTGAAATTGTAAAATGGTCTTTATTGTCATTATACAACCGATTGAGTGTGCCACCACATGCTGAAGCTGATTATTCCTCCTTTCACTTCCAAGTGTTTGTAGAACCAATGTAGCCTTCTGTTAGCATCAAAACTCAAAAGATAATCGATTTGTCCTTTGTAAAAACATGGTAGTCCAAAATGGCAGCCTCCAGAGAGCTGACACTCATTATGGGGTAATAAACAACAATAATTAAATGGTACACTTAAAAGTTAAGTGAGTGTTTTCTTTCAAGTTTCTAACACACACAAATAATTGCAACTAAATTTCCCACACTTGGGTTGGTTTGACAACATTTAAAAACAGTTTCAGTGTCTTCTTTAACCCACGTGTCTCAGCTCTGAGGATACTATTGGAGATCTGAAGAAGCTCATTGCTGCCCAGACAGGAACACGACACGAGAAGATTGTTTTAAAGAAATGGTGAGTTCACATCTTAACCTTAACAAATGTGTTGGTGGCTTTTTCTGTCAGCAGCTAAATGTTCCTTTTCTGTTCCCTCAGGTATACCATATTCAAAGATCACGTGTCTCTGGGTGACTGTATCCTTTCCAACAATCTTTTCTGCTGCTCTGTCTGTAGCGCAGTGCGGATACTGTCGCAACAGTTTTTGTATCTGTCCAGAGGTTGACGTCATACTAGAAAGCAGATTTGTTTTTACATTTTTAGATGTTGACCGATTATTCTGGTCGATATTTACTTAGTTTTTATTATGCATTTTTTTTCTCAGAAACTTGATACATGTTGCCAAAAACTTTTACATCCAAAAGTTTACTTTTTTAGTTTTTTGATAACCCATTTCATGTATGTTATACATATGTTATTTCACAGTACAAGTCTGTTCTATTTTCACTAATCCTACCTAAATATTAACACTTACATGTACAGTTTTCATGAAATATTTGTTTATATTTTTACTGACATGAAATTTAAAGAATTGAAACAAAATGTAATTATCGGCTTATATTGTTTTTTAAACAATAACCTATTATTATAATATTCATTGGGCTTATATATGAAATGGGTCTTATATTTTTAAGATGTATAATCAGCATATAAGAGAACATCTAACTGTATTTTCTTATGCATTTAACTGAATGATGATGAATCAACTACTTTTTCCCCCTCCTTGGTCTGTTGAACTTGACTACAACCTACAGATGAAATCCATGATGGGATGAACCTGGAACTGTACTACCAGTAGAGCAGAGATGGACCACGGGACAACATACACACGGATAAATTGATGGGATTTGTTGCAGACCAAATCACAATGCTTTGAGGAAATGATTGAAATGGAAAAGGAGCAGAAACACACACACACACACACGTTCGACATTCATGACTTGAGGGGACATTGCATTGACTTACATTCATTTCCTGGAGACTTACTCTAACCTTAACCACAATTATTACTGGCCTAATCCTAACCCTCACCTCACCTTACCCTAACCTCAACCTAACCTTAAAATGTAGTAATTTACATTATGGGGACTTGCTTTCTGTCCCCACAAAGAAGACAAGTCCCCATAATGTGACTGCGTAAACAGGTTTAGGTCCCCACAACATTAATAATACCTGGACACACACATACATACACACACACGTCATTGCTGGTTTAGCTGTTAATTTTTGCCCACAGATTATTCTATTGAAGATATATTGTTCTGCTATTATTTTTGTTTTGATATTTTTGGAAGTAAAGCTGATGTTTACCCACCTTAAAGACTGAGTGCTCAAATTTGTTGTGCTTTCTCATGTAGGAGTGGATTGAAATACATCATATCTGTTGCACTGATGTCAACTATGGTTAGTTTGAAAGAACATCATATTCATGCTAAAGTGAAGATTAAATTAACTTAACTTTTCAACTCTGTTTACTGATAAATAACCTCAAAATATACACTCCACTTGCAAACACAAATATCTAATCAGCCAATTACAATCAGCCAAATTCAAACTGAATAAGAGGAAAATGTGTTTTAAATTATTTAAAATACTGCATGTGTGTTGGCTAATCTGAGTTTTTCAAAAACTGCTAATCTACTTGGTTTTCACACACACAGAATGGTCGGAAAAAGAGAAACTATTATCCAGTGAGCAGCAGTTTTCTGGGTAAAAATGCCTCGTTGATGCCAGAGGTCAGAGGTGAATGACCTCACTGGTTCAAAATGATTAACTACAGCAGACTAAGACCACACTGAACACTTGTTTAGGAACATGTAATACCTAAAGAAGAGGCCAGTGAGTATAAGTGTAGATACAAGTAAACATGATTTTGTATACTTTTCTAAGAGAATTATTTTCCCTGCTCGTAGGCCAGAAGAATGTTAATGTGCATTTCTTGTGTAATATGGCTTTTTCCCACCATACAGTACTAGCACTAGCGCGACGAAATCTATAAAAAAATTTGATTTACCGGAGCAACACAAATGTCACAAATGACGCAACGGTTGACCAGAAGCTCCTGTGTACCCACGAGCTAAAATGGCTGATTTTTGTGTTTCTGTTGCTTTTGTATGGGAGAGTGAGTGGTTCACAAACGAGTTTATAATTGGCTGATGATGCAGGCTCTTATTGTAACATAGTGATAATCATAGATTTGAATGTGACACAGTTGATGTTGGAGGGAAAAAATAGTTTTATTCACATCACTAGACACACATTAGATCACAGGTAACAGCTTTTCTCTCATACACACACAGACACATGCATATGGGTAAATGGAATCAGTGGAAACCACGTGTCATGTATTGTAGACGCCTACTTATACACTGTGGGTCCTTTATCATCTTCACTGGAGCCACGTCAGCAGTAGTCAGAATAATCCTCCTCCACATAATTGGCTGGAAACAATCCCACCTGGACACACAGAGGAGGAGACATGCAGATTTTAGGACCAGTACTTTAGGACTTATTTTGACTTATTAGGACTTATTTTATTTTATTCATTTTCATGTTTGTGAATTCCTCACCCGGCCGTACACTTCTCCTCTCCACCAACCATTGTGACCTTTCTTGGAGATGATCTTGATGGTGTCTCCCTCTCGCAGTGACAGCTCTGAGCGGTCCCTCGCTGAAAAGTCGTACCTGGCCCTCGCTACGCCAAAACTCTTCATGCTGGCGCCTGTTAGACAGAGAAACCCACGTTTCAGTGGCTAAGCTTTAAAGAAATTTGCTGAGAATTAGATGAGAAGATCAATTCCACTCTTATTTGTATTTTAAATATGAAGCTGCAGCCAGGAAACAGTTTGCTTAGCATAAAGCTGGGAAACACGAGACACTTTTTTCCTCCACATGATTTATCTGCACGTGATATTTCGTATTTAGTAGAGCTATCAAATTATTCCTTTCTTTCTTTATTTCTTTGGAAGAGTTTACATTTTAAACTGCTGTTTTAATCGATAGCCAATCCAGTGATTTTGACCAGTAACCAGGGTTCCCACACCTTGGTTGACACAGCTTAAGATGGGAGGACGACTTGTAAGAGCTGCTTTGTCCATGGCGTATTGATTTCTGGACGAGTGATTGTCTTTGGGATCTTGGTCAAAGTCAGTCTTTGTAATTCGTTCTGCATGGAATCTCACGTCAATGTCGGAGAGAGACAGTGGACAGTGTCCACAACGCCGCTAGAAGTCATGACTCAACGTTTGCTCTGCGTAGGCCTAGTCCACGCACATCAGGCAATGCAGGGCATGAAACAGTAGGTGGCGTCATAACAAACAAGGGAGGCATTTACCTAAATATCAACTTAACTTTTTTCTTGCACAAAATTCAATCACCCATGTCAAACTTTCAAGGATTTCAAGGACCCATGGGCACCCTGAGTATCGGACAGATACCAATACTGAGTATTGTATCGGCTCATCCCTAGTGGCAACACTGCATGCGATTAAGAAAAAAAAGAAACTGCATTGTGGTCAGTCCTAGAATAGATAGAGAGCTTTGTCATTTTATAGAATACAATATGTTGTGTATCCCTGGTCAAAGCATATAAAATTAAAACCATTCTTTAAAAACACATTTGACAGACAGCAATGGACAGAATATTAACCCCGTCATTCCACAATGAAGGCTGCCACATAAGGAACAAGAGCGCAGACGTTTGAGGCATGTTACATACATTTTTACATTTCATCCACTGGATCCAGAAGACTTCCTGGATCTGAAAAGAACTTTACTTGCTTGTATCTTTTACCATCTTACATAAGCATGGCAGTGTTCATGCAGATCTGTTAAGATGTTGCTGAGATGATTTAGATTTTTTGATTTATGCTGAGTGAGTGGAGCGACAGTCAGTGTACCTGGTGTGGTATTCTGCGTGTTGTTAGAGGAGTTGCTTTGCTCGGGTTGTTTATAAGGCATCCGCAGGGTGGTGTCCACATCCTTGAAATACTCCTTCAGAGAGTTTTTCTGGTAAAACTGAATCAACTCCTAACACAGGGTGACAGATTCAGAGGAGGAAAGTGGTTAGTTTGAAATCCACAGTGTAAGAAGAAATGTGAATGTGTGAGTCTTATCAGAATTTGGCCAGATGATGGCATTAAACTTACAACTAAGCCCTTGAATGCTTTCTTATCATTGATGCGGAACAGGCCTTCAGTGGTCGTGATCTTAATGTGTCTGATGTCCATGTTGAACCTTGCGACAGCAGGGAGAGAGAAAAAGAGAGACAGCTTTGAAAGCTGAACGTGGATCTGCTTTTCTCATAAGAAGGAAAATAGATTTTCATCACTTCTGCAATTATGGCGTTTCCTATGACACTGGCTGAATAAAACAAGCACTAATAACGAGCAGTAATAGCACTCAGGTTTTCCTGGTTTCAAGAGGAAGTGAAAATTGGGCTCAGCAATTTACCAAAGCTTAGCTCAGACCGATATTTAACACAGCAGTTTTTAATGTAATCACATCAAGTCTAGGTTTACATCAGGAAAAGTGGGGCTGCAGCAGATAACTGCAGTTTATATTCTTGATCAATTGATTTATCATTTAGTCATTAAAAATGCTGTGTTAAATATCAGTCTGAGCTAAGCTTGTTTAGCAGTTAGGAGACAAATTGTTATATAAATATCCAAGACTGTTGTGTCCATGTTGTGGGTATAAAAGTAAAACAGTGCTTCGTATTGATGAAGTGATGAAAGCTTACTTGATGCTAATGGCAAACTCTCCGCCATCTTTCTGCCGCACGAGGAAGGTTCCATCAGAGCGCGATATGAGCAGGTTTTTCGCCGCAGTTCTGTCCATGTTCCCCGCAAACCTTGAGTCACAGTGACAATCACAACCTTTTCTTTTTGCTTTGACAAACTAAGGAACTGCTGACATTACACAGACAAACTCACCCGCTAATAACTCACTAATGTGTAACATCAAGTCCTGACTTTATGAGCCTCTAATAATGGTTTTGACTAACATTATGCAGCAAATGTGGCTAAAATGGCCAATAAATATCACATTTTTAAGATGTGGAATCAATTTACATACACCCACTTATCATCTATGATTATTACACTACCCATTAATAAGACTATATTATACTATATAGCTGTGTACACATACAGTCAGATTTTCTAATCACTAATTCACTTGTATCTGTTCATAAATAATACAACTGCAAACTCTTGTATAGGTTTATAACTTCATGGAAGCGTGCTGTGAACCATTTATTAACCCTCCAGTTATCCTGAAATCCTTGGGATTTTCCCAGGTTTTTTTTTGGTTGATAACATATTTGGCCACATAACCGCCCCTTAAACATCCACTATACATACTATACATACTATAAAATGTCACTGGTTGATAGATCTTTTAAGTGTTTAATAACTTTATAATATATTTAAGTACAGAGTTATTATATATATTATTTAGTTGTTTCATTCAGGAGAATTAACTGTTTATAAATGCTAAATTGAGGTTACGCTGAGTATTTTAGAATTAGTAAATTAAGCGGTTCAGTGTCATTCTAAATATTATCACTAGATGGTGCCAAAGTAATACATTTGCAAGACCCACACATAATACCAGTTTGTTTTTTGATTTCAATCACCTTTTATCATGTGGAGTCTGACTGTACGAGTGAAAAATAACAAAAAGGAATATATAAAAACATGATGTAACACTTAAGCATCAGTATTTGCTTCTGTTTCTGTGGCACAGTTATTCGCTGTGTGAACTTTCAGTTGTTCCTGTGTCAGTGTTGCAGTGTACAGTAACACAGGAAGAGACAGTGCTGCGGTGGTTTGATGTACAAGTAAATAAAAAAAAAAAGTTCCTCCTCATACTCACCAGTTGAAACCAGACAAGTCAGCGGTCAGCCTCTGTTAGAGAGTCAGATCACAGGCTGGTTAGACACAACACTTTGTAAAAGTCTAAGGTGACTGCTCTTCACTTCCTGACACTGCTAATGTTAGTTTTAGTACAACAAACTGGTTGACAGTTTGTGAAAGATGAAAATTAAACCAAAGACTCTTTTGTTTGATTCTCTTTTTCAATGTTTACATTTATGGATAGTGAGGGTGTAAATGCTGTTGAGCAGCTCATGTTGGCTGGTGGATCGTACTCACAGCGACGTATGGCTGCACCTTTTGGCACGGGAACCATCCCATTTGACCCATACTTAGGTTTCTTCCCTGAATGACACACACAGAATGGACCAAGCAGTCATTACAACATATGAATGAAACAAGTGACTCAGTTACAGATGTACACACAAGATCTGAGGCAATTCACACAACACTGTATGCACAGATTACTGAGCAAATCTGGAATAATCCTGTGCAGTGACAACAAAAGACGACTCGTGGCTAGAGATTAGATGAGGGATTGTGTGAATCCTGAGTGTTTGTATTGTATGTGAAGATGTGTGCAAACTGTTTGTTTGGGAGTAAAAGCTTCACTCACTACACACCGGGCTCTACTTCAACACTGTTACACATTTTGGATGTTTTGTCTGGTTTACTCCAAACACTTCACATTTCATATGTCTTCCCAGAAAACATGGTCTTTCATTTAAGTAACATTCCAAGTCCACTTTATCTTTCCAATAATCCCAGTGACATAGGATTTTTATTGTCACAGTTTCACAATTAGACATAACAAATGAATAAAGTTGACTTAGTTACCAACTTTGTTACTAAACAAGTTACTGTGCTCTTCAAGTAAATATCCACTGATTTACTTACTACGTCTACGTTTATTGGATTGCATTACCATTACTGTAATAACAGTGAAGGTGCTGTCAGTGATGTCAACTTTTGGCCAACTTCCTGTCTGTTGCCACTGTTACTCTCCTTATTACATCACCTCCTGAGCACGTTTGGTAAGAAGGGAAGGGACGGCCATTTAATAACGGACAAATAGCTGAACCTCAAAAGCAGAGAGGACCTGCCTCCTTTTTTTATGGAGTTCTGACTCCTAGTAAAAGATACAGTTTTCAGGGACATTGGAAAGGATTCTTCAATATCCAATTCTCATTGGTCATAAACCATATTCGCTCCTGAGTGAAATGATTCTGCAATGCACGTGGGTTTTCATCAGCTTTGGCTCTCGTGTGAACACGAGACAAGACACAGGTGAACATGATAACACTGTTGGTGTAGTGGTTAGCACTCGTGACTCCCCCCAGTCGGAACAAGAGCTTTCCTGTGTGGGTTTTTCCCGGGTTCAATTAGGCAAATTGGACACTCTAAATTGACTCTAGGAGTGAGTATGAGAGTGGATGGTTGTTTGTCTCTATGTGGCCCTGGGATGGACTGGTGACCTGTCTAGGGCAGAGTGTACCCCGCCTTTCACCCCATGTCAGCTGAGATTGGCACCGTCAAGGATGTAGATCAAGTGGTAGAAGATGGAAGGATGTTACTAGTGTATTTTTTCAGAAACAATGTCACTGGATTCTGCATGACTTTGTCGTTATGTTTTTGTGAAGATAAACAAATAATTTAAAGAAGTCTAATCAACCCAAGGACTTTGGAACAGACATTAGGGTTTGATTGACTTTCCACAGCAAAACCTTTCAAGAAGCAGATGCACTGACCGACCAGGTTGGACATGAGGGAGGACGGAAAAAAGTGCAGAGAGAAAAAAAAAGATGGCGTAGACAATAAAAAAAGGTGAGAGCATTTCAACACCTACATGTTAACAACGGGAAGAAAAAGCCTTGACAACACACTTTTCCAAATACAGACTGTATTTGCCCAAATATGATCTGTAATGTTACCTCCCACCACGACAGGTCAGCATCAGCCCGGGTCAGCTCAATTATATCACCTTTGTAAAGGTGAAGAGGCTGGCCGAAGCCAACCGGAGGCGGAGGCAAACCATAATAATCCTGACACACCTCCATTTTAGGAAATCCTGAAAGCAACAGCAAGAATTAGAGAGGCAGAATATTTAATTTACTCAATCAATCAAACTTTATTTACACAGCACTTTTCGTACATGGCAATGCAACTCAATGCGTTTCACAGGATAAAAACATAACGAAAGAAAGCAAACCCCCGCCCAACAACTGTTTAAGCTGACAAATGGCTGCCATTATGTATTAAAAACAGCAATGGAGAAGTGAAGAAGAGAGGAAAAGAAGAAGTAAGAAGTAAGGGAGAGAAGGAAGTGAGGAAAAGAAGAGAGGAAAGGAAGTGAAGAGGTGAGGAACAGAATAAGTAAGAAGTAAGGGAGAGAAGGAAGTGAAGAAAATGAGAGAGGAAAGGAAGTGAGGAAAAGCTATTATGGAACTCAAACACTGGAGACTAAAATACTAATGTGTGAAACAGGAGGTAAAAGAGAAAGTGATGAAGTGGTAGCATCTTAATTAGAAAATGTACTTTTTGACTTATTCAATTATAAATTCCTTACCAATACTGGAGTGTCCTGAGGATCTCTGTGTTTTATTCTGGAGGATAGATTAAAAAAAACAAAACAAAAGTGGACTTAATTTAATATTTATAATATACTTAATATATTTACTCACTGCTACAAGGAGGACAAATGTCTAAGATGTAGTTTTTACCTTCTTGCCAGCATGATCTGCAATTTCAAACAGACAGCCAATGTAAAATGTGAAAATGACATGAAATAATAATGATTATGCATTTAAACAGATCCACCAGCCTGTGAACACACCTGAGTTTCGTCCACAGGCAGGTACTCTGCCTAAACACTCCTTATGTGCAGCCATTTTACAGCGAGTGCAGCGATAGCCCTGGAAAAATATACCCCTGTAGACAGATGGAGAGCGAGTCTCAGCAGACAAGTCTTTGATGGTTTTACTTTTAAAATGAGATTTAAAGAGTGGCTTGTGAGTCAGTCAAGTACCTCAGGAGCATTGAGCAGGCTTTGCAGGAGGTGGTTTCATCAAAGCAGTGCATCTGGAAGTCATGGTTGTTGGCTGTGGAATTCTCCGGACACATGTTTGACCTGCAACCATTGAAGCACAAGGACATTTTGACTAAAACCAAGCCCAATAATCGCAAAGCTGGTGTCTACATGTTAGGAGGTGGACTTTGGTGGGAGTCACACACTTTAGCGGTGTTCAAGAGACTGAAGACACCAACAGTAGCAGCAACACAGATTTGCAGATTTGATGTCAAGCAATGTAGGATTATGTCCAACAAGTTTGAACCATAAAACCATAAATGACAAGCAGCTGCAGCTGAATGTGTTTACTTCAGCTTTTTAATTTGGACATCATAACATTTTAAATAGAATTAAAATAGGATATTTTATTGAAGTTAAGATGCCCCCTTAAATGTAACAAGAGTTTTTGGCCACAGAAAAAAAACATCATCACTTAAATTAAGTTCACCTGGCAGAAATTAACAATTAAAATAGATCTGAAGCAACAACAATTTTCTAACTGACCACCAGTTAGTTGTCTGCACTTTGATGCTGTTCATGTGACACATAGTGGGTTTGTTTGAGCTTTTGTAAGTGAATGAAAAAAGACTGATTTGATAATGACACAAAATAAATGAATAAATCAACTGAACTTACTCACAGTGCAAATTAGTCACTTTTGTGGGAGTGACGCAGGATTAGATTAGATTATAAAGCCCTGAGCTGGGGTTGGCACTGTGAGTGATTACCTTTCACATTACTACATATTATTATTAATATAAAATGTTCTGAAGATAAATTATCTTAAAGGCCTAGTGTGTAAACTTTAGGTGGACTTATGTTAATTTGACAGAAATTTAAAAGCCATTCAATGGCAAATAATCACCCAACCCATGCAAATAGATGGTTTATAATCTGAAGTCTTGTCTGTGACTGTTAAAATAGTGATTGTGTGAGTATGAGTGTGTGTGTGTGTGTGTGTTAACTCACAGAGCCATCTGAAACTGCTCCAGCCACTTCTTCTTTAGTTCTCTTGTTTTGAAGAATAAATCATATCCACATTTCCCATAACAGTCCAGCAGGAGGAACAGATAAGACCACTGTTCACACATGAACACAAACGCGCGCACACACACGGTTAGTCAAATGTCTTATATTGTGCATCATCTGCTGCAATTAAGTGTTGCAGAGTGAAGGCGGCGGAGGAGAAAAACCTTTTTATTGTCCTTCTCTCCTGCGATTTCATCTCGTATCTGGTAGTGCTGTAGCTCAATGATCTCCTTCAACTCAAAAGTCTCTCCCCCTTTCTTCTTACACACAAACATGGCTTTGTCAAACAGGAATGCATACCTGACAACCAGCACAATTTGCACAGATTCAAGAGCAGGTCAGACACATGGCATCAACACAACACATAGAAGATTTACAGAGAGGCATAAACTACACACACCTGTCCTGTTTGGACTTTTTCTCTGAGCTGCTGATCTTCAGCTCTCCATCAATCTTTGGGCGACCGTAGAGAGCAAGAGACTGAGACTGAAGGGAAGAGGAAAGAAGAATGAATAAACACAAATAATTGCAAAAAAAAAAAGGGTATATAATGTATATTTTAAAACAAAAACGGTTACCATGTTTTCTATGGACAACTGGAAGGTGGTGATCTGTCTGATGATCTCATTGTCTCGCTTCACCTCGTTCACACACTGCGCCAAGTCCTGGAAACACATGGAGACCAATGGATGAGGGCGTAAATGTTGTAAATGAAAGGTCAGTAATTGACATAATAAACACAAATACACAAACACACTCACTCTCATGGCATCAAGAGCTGTGCGTAGGTTGTCCTTGTCGGTTGGGTCAGTGGTGTGTTTCACCAGCTCCTGCACACACAAAGACAAAAAATTCAAAGTGTAGTTGCCGTGTAAACCACACTGACAAATTATAACAAGATGTAATGCAAGTACACACACACACCTGTAACAGCAGGTGATATTTGAGGACCCTCTGCAAAGGGACCATGAGTAAGTCTCGCAGAGAAAAGCGTCCACTGTTTGCTCTCTTTGAACACTCCTGAAGGGAAAAGAGAAGGAAGTGAACATTTGCGCCAAACCACAGCCATACCATAAGGATGTTGTGTGGTAGAATCAACGCTGCTGTCAGTGTCTCCTAATGACCAAATATAGTACTTTAAGAACACAATGTGGTCTCACGTTGCTACCAAAAAGTGGTGGCAGGAACCAGCATCTACATCTGTCTGTCTGTCTAACTCTTAATTGCACAATTCAATTGTATTTGTATAGTGCTGATTCATATCATATCAGAGAAACCCAATAGGAAAACAATGAGCAAGCACTTGGCAACAGTGGAGAGAAAAAAATGCCTTTTAACAGGAAGAAATATCTGACAGAAGCAGCCTCGGTAAGTCATAACTGCCCGATCTGTGACTTGACAAGCTTCAAATTTGGCAGGTGACTTTCTAAGAGTGCCAGTGAGTACAGTGCCAAGTTTGGCGGCGGTTGGATGAGAAATACAAGAGATATCAGTAGAAATTGCCTGAAAGCGCTGCTTTCACCCCATTTCACAGAGCACCCACCCACCACAGTATAGAAAAATCAATACATCTCAGCACTTCCAGATAAATATAACACTCAATTGAATAAAACACAGCATTTGAGAAAAAAAAACACACTTCAGCCCTTGTTATGCATAAAAACTGTTTTTTTTTAGCCTTGGGTTAATATTAACAGATGTTTTAAAACACAATGACTTCTTCTTTAAGAGCTTGTTTGCCATTCAAGCTCATCAATTATTTGTTGTAGTACCATATTTGGCCACCAGGATAGTACGGTGTTCAGTAAGGACAAAAAGTCTGATTTCAGTGACTATCAATCTTCCATTTTATGTCAGTCATGGAGCATCTGTTAAAATAAACGGAGCCCATCTCCTCACCTCCAGTTTCATTTTGATATCCTCCCTCGAAATCGAAAGCTTGTCGAGGTGTTTTGTCGCCGTTTCCACCTCGCTACAGTAGCGGCCGTACAGTAAGAGTCTGAGGGGGTTGGGAACATTAAACCATTTTATCGTGCACGTGTTTCTCTAAAGTTACTGTTGAACAGAAAACACAACTGTGTGCATGTCATGTACTGTACCTCTCCTTGTAGCTCAGAAACACCTGGTAGAGATTCTTTGCTTCATAATGTAGGATGGAGGTCCTGACCTCTTCCAAAAGCTGACGATGGGTAACAGCTAAATCCTACATACACACAAATAACAAAAAAAGCACAGACAAGGTTAATATTTGAACTCAATCCTGCAACATGTGACAAGATGTGAGGATAATTTCCTTCTTTACCTCTATGTTGATGAAGATACTGTCGATGTCTTGATCCTGGAGAAACCTCTCAAGTGGTTTCATAAAGTGCTGCTCAAAGAGAAGATGTGGTTTGTGTGGGTCTGGGTCTTTACTGCATCAATCTTCTCTGGTCACTCTGAGGATGTGTGCTCACCTGTAATATAGATTCCAGTGTATCTGTGTATTTCTCTTCCGTCTGTCTGATCTCCTGAAGGCAGCACTCTCGTTTGTCTACGCCTGTTTTCTGTTGCTGCACAAACACAAACAAAAGCAAATTAAAAGGTGGGGTATGCAGAGATTTATCTGTTTCATGATTTGTCGCACTACAATTTGCCTCAACTCGTATCTTGCAGCTGGCAGGCTTTTCAAAACAGAGTCTTTCTTCTTCTGATTGTGTCATGAAGATAATTTCTGCTGCCTGGGTCTCATTCACATGCATTGAAATCCATGGAAATTAAACATATTTGAAAAAGCCATGTGGGTTATTCTAAAACATGACTCATACATAGTTTTTTTTTATCCTATCAGCATCAATGATGATTAACAATAGAGGGGCATGGATATATATTTTTCTACTACAAAAATTATTTGTAGCTTATTTGACAGCTTTTTAAAAGCCTGAACCCGTTTACAGCCCGACACGCACAGCTCTTTTGCCTTTTGTCAAGAATGAGTCATTTATACATTTATAGGCCACTTGGAAGTTGGAACAAAGAAATAAATGAAGTCCTCTGTTAACATCGTAACATCTCAGCACTCTAAAATGAAAAAATGATAGAAATTAAGCCTGAACCCGACCAAACCCATCGGGTCCCATCGGGTTCGGGCAAAGATCTTCAGCTCTACTCCATGTCTTCTTGGCTGTGCAGGGGATTTTCAGGGGAAGTTGCATTTCCCTCAAGCTGCAGCTAACGATAATTTTCAGAATCTATTAATAATTTCCCCGATTAATCAAGTATTTGAAATGCTGAAAGATGTTAATCACCGTTTAACCAAACATGACAAACAAATGATTATGGTCTCAAATGTCTTGTTTTGTCCTCAAATCAAAATTAATGAAACAAAATTTGTTTTATGGAACAAAGAAACCAGAAAATATTCATATTTTTCTGAAAAATCAGAAATCTTGTTTTAATTATTGAAAAAACACCAGTAAGTGATTATCAAAATAGCTGCCAATTTTAGTTATTGATGTGAAACACACTCACAGTTTCAGGATGCTCATCCGTCCTCATCAAGTCTTCATAGATCTCATCCCCTTCATTCTCCTCATCCTCCACAAAGTCGTACAAGTCGTCATCTTCTTCCACTGTGTCACTGATACACATGGCACACACTTATACACCATATATTCACACATTCATACCTTTTGTTTGTATTGATAAAATTCTAAATTCTATTACTTGCAGTTGGCATGTACTGTGTAAGCAAGGCCGCTCAGCACCACTCCAAGTCAGATTTGCTTTGATTAATGCTGGATGCCTAACTAACAAGAGCTCTGATTTAAAGCCCCAATATGGAAACTCTATTGCCCTCCAGAGAAAGTTTGGCATTTACCAATGATACTGCCAGTATCTCAACATGATTTACTGCTTTTCCCACTCTTTTCATAGCTACTCCACTTAGGATAAGTGATAAGTACGAAAACTGCTATACTGAGTAAGACAGAGAGAGCTGTGTGGACCTGAGAAACTCATTTGACAATGGTTTGAATGCTGCAGACATTTGTTTATATTTAAGTGTTGCGCACTACAGCTTTCGTGGAACCTTCCTGTCACACCACAAGGAAGATTTGGATGTCATGTGTAAAAAAGAATCCGCACTTTTAGGACAGTAGTGGCTGCTGGTCTTTGAAACAGTGGAAGCTCATTTCAGGTCCAGTTATTTATACATAAACTCTGCAAGCGAACAACTAGAACATGGAAATGCAATAATTATCCATCCATCCATCCATCAATTATCTAGCGCTGTATCCTCTACCGGAGGGTTGCAGGGGTGCTGTGCCAATCTCAGCTGACATAGGGCGATAGGCGGGGTACACCCTGGACAATTCAACGCGATGATTATGCAAGATGAAATGCTATAATAGTGTTTTTATTTCACACAAAGACTAGCTATTTGTCTACAGACTTCCTTCGCAAAATTCACACGGGACTGAGGCAGAAACGGCTCCGCTGTTGTGTATGTTTCTGCAACGCTGTCAATCAAACACTGGTTCCGCCTTCCAGCATCCACGCCTGCCCACTGCTCCACTGATTCCAGGAGAAGCTGAGCTTCCGTGGAAGTGACTTTTTTGCTGCATTTGTCCAAACACCGTCAAGCTCACCGCAGTGAAAAAAAACCTATTCTGTGTCGTCCCATAGAGAACAGTTGATGCTGAACGAACTAGTGTACACGTTCTAATCGTGTTCTAGAGCTTGTTTAGTACTGAAATGGAAATACAACACATATGTGACAACATTTCAGAGGAAGCTGAGCTTCCCTTGTTGTCTGAAAGTGACCGCCACTGTTCTAGGACTGTTCTAGGTCTTTAAGTTTAACACTGAGTAAATTTGAAGATAAATTTCTCACTCTATCTTGTCAGACAGGCCGCTGTAGATCTCATCATCAGGAGCACATTCTTCCAGAGGAAAAGGCCTGTGAGGATGGAAAAAGTAGGGAGAAATTATGTAGGGTGATTCACAAGACCATGAAAAATGTTTAAGTAATTACGTCCGACTCGCAAATTTAACATTGAAGCAGTAAATTAACATTTAATACATTTTGCCTTACAAACCACAACACAGTTTTGAACATATGCACAGTGAAAAACAAATAAGGAATGACAGTTTTAATAATAATAATAAAATATGTGTTCAAATAAAAGGTTTAAAAGCTACTGTATATTGATAAACACTTATAAATAATTTTTTCAAATACATTAAAGTGTTGTAAATGTATTATGGAATTGCTAAATAAGACTGTTATTGACAGAGTAATGCATACTACTTACTGGAATCCTCTTTGTATGGCAATGGATGAATGAGATAACGTGGACAGAGTGTCTATAACCTGTGACACAGACACATTAAGAGTTATGTTGTGGATATACAGTATGTCACAATAAAGAGTGGATTCACATCTAATGCAGAGTAATTCTCCTGTGCTTCCACTTTGTTAGACTGTTTGAAGTGAGAACTGCAGTATTACCATGAGTGATGTGACCAGAATCCTCTCACCTCAGTTTAAGCTGATCACTCATGTGTCAATGAGTGTGAATTTCTGCCATTTAGTGAACGTTATTCTCGGCAGAGTGGTTGAACGAGAACTAGCGAAACTAAAAATCAATCAGGTTTCAGTTCCTCGATTCTTATTTATCTTTCCCGCTACATTCAAGTTCAGCTTTTACATTTTACTCAAGACAACACCTACACCCCAGATTATTCAACTGATTATTTTCTTTGAGAGTAACGGATACAAATAAGGAGGGCCCCTTTCGATGTGGTGATATAAAATAAACTGTCTGTGCATCTCTGTTAGAACAGCTGAACGTTTTTCATGCTTTTATTCCAAGTCAGAAAAATGACGAAAACTGTAACAAGAAGTGAAAGAAATGAGTGGACTGATTTACATCAATCTAATAACTCTGGAAAACAAGTATGACATTGGGAGAAATGTGTTTGTTGATGTTTTTGATGACTTTTCAGCTCTTCTACCTCAAGCAACAATATGCAACCTTTTTTAATTTAAAAATAAAAGTTTCAAAATCATTTGAATGGGTCACAGTCTTTTAACAAGGAGAATGGAGCCTCTTTCATTTCCACTCTACACCAGAATCTCTGTCCTTGCACTGTGTACATTTGGTTGAGTGGGTAGAAGGAGAAGAGTTTAACTTATTTATTTAACTCAGTTCAATAGTGCTGAACTGAGGTCAGATAAAAAGAAAACTGCTTTCAGAGCGATGTGCAGCAACAGCACATCCAACTAATGAAAAACAGTGTTGTGTTGAGTAAAATTTAATTTCAAGACGTGTACTTCAGTGAGTTACAACCAATTGTTTTTGTTAATCTGTTTAAAGATCTGTATGCTGTTGGCACTGCTCTGAAACCAAATCACAGAGTTAAAAAGTGACAGAAACACACTGTGACACACTGCAATCTAAGTAAACTAAAGTGCTGCAGAGGCAGTGCACCGAAAGTGAAAGAAAATTGTGAAATTCTGGATTCGTAAGTTCACTGAGCCACTTCAAATACTGAGTCACCACGTTACTTCCTGTAAGGTCTGTGTGGGAGTCTGCAAACTGCAGGGCTACTGACTTCTGCCATGATGGCTGACATAAGAGCGCACCATGTGTTTCAGACCAACAAACAGAATAAATAAGACAAATCGATACAGACAGACAGACGGGCCTTACCTTTGCAAAGTCTCGAACATCAAACAGGTCAAAGGCCTCAAACAGTTCACTCTTTTTCATGTGAAACCTCACTTGGCAAACTCCCAGGAATGTCCGGATATTTTTTAGGCACAGAAACTAAACATGAACACACACATAAATCAGGAATCACAAATATGCCCAAGAGCACTTTGCAATCAGAAAAACAACCGGAAAACTCCCAAAAGCCCCTGTTAATTATTTATTAAAAACAATTACAATAATTCAACAATGTGTGTTGTAGTGTGTCATAGATAGAAAAAATGCATCTTGTCCACTGAATTTAATGATTTTTTGTTTTTTGATTGTCGGTCAGTTACCACTTTGACATTTTTAATTAAGCTGTCAGTTACTTAAAAACTAATGAATCTCAGGCAACAAGAGTAAATGTTTAAGATAACAGTGTTAAAAGAAAATGAAAAAAACTACATACTATGGAGTACCAATGGCCAACGTTCATACAACTTTTCTTCAAATCAAGCATGAGAATGAGGGAGAAAGGTGGCGTTAAATGTTGCATAGTAGTTGGTACAAGACCAGCTGGTCTTAGCACTGAAACCCGTCAATCCACTGGGACTTATTTCATTTCTCCATATAATATGCAAACTATTTAGCCAGACAGCTAATTGTTGTGAAAGAAAACAGTCAATCTATGATCTATAATTCAAGCACTTTTCAAACCATGAAAATGCAACATGCACCCATAAGAACCCTAAATGACACTAACTGACTTCATTTTAGAGATCTAATGTAGGAACTACAGGAAAAACTACAGACAACCGAGCAGAGTAAGACTAACATGTTCTCTCTCTCTCTCTCTCACTCTTCCTCTCTCTCTCGCCCCCTCTCTGTCTGTCTCACAAAATGGGGAACTCTAATTTGAAAGAAAGGGGAAATGCTGAGCTCTGGCTAATACAGCTGCACATCACATCCCATCTCTCACATGTCAAACGCAGGCACATGTCAGTCCCTGCAACAGAAACTCAAGGTAAAGCAAACCTTATTGTGAGAGAACAGGGAACATCCTTGACTTATGTAATGTTGTGAGTGTGTGTGTGTGTGTGTGTGGGGCAGGACACGTCAGAGTGGACTCCTGTCTTCTGTTAATCACCGGATGTTTCTTAACCGCCCTCGACCACATAGGATTTCCCAGAGTTTCATGGTGCACATGTCAAAGCACATTAGCTCATGCACTCACATGCACTTAAGACATCATGGGGAGTCCAATCAGATATGATTCAAGGACTTCCCTCGAGAAGTTTGGACCAACTTCATGACAGCCCGTCACTTCCTTGATTTATACTCTCATTCTGTCATTCTCAAATCTTTCCCCTTTTTTTAATTCACAACTTGTGCACACATATGTGGACATCTATGTGTCAACATCTAGCGAGAAGATACAGGTCATGATCAAAGAAATAAAACTAAGAATTATTTAATATAAGAAAGATATATTCTCCTCCAATGCTATGGCTCAAAAAGTGTTTCTTCAAAGCTGAGATAGATTTGGGTCTGCTTTCACTATGTTTTGCTATGTTTGTGTTTTATTGTGGAAAAATCAGGACTCAATTTAAAACACAAGGGGACTGTGTTACTCCTTACCAAAACAATGAAGACAATATCATTCATCTATTATCTTTTATAATATAAGACAACAATTGTTGTGGCAAAAGTACCCACATGTCCAAGTAAAAACAATAATACCCAATAATAAGGTTTTCTGTTGCCTTCTTAAAAATTATTTGATTTCAGCTCTTTATTTCACCAACTAGTAGGGCTAAACCATTTTCGCGATATTTCTTAAAGCCAAAATGTATGTCAAATTACCATTTTAGATTAAATATTTTCCTGGCCTATACACAGCATGTTCTACAGACTGAAGAAAACATCTTTGTTTCTCACAGATCTGCACAAGTATCACACACTAATCATTTAAAATGATATATAAATGAAAATAAGAACAATTATATGAAAATGACCATTCCCTCTCATATTGCGAACCATTTCACAATTTGAGTCAAAAATAATCGCAATTAGATATTTATGCAAAATCACTCAGCCCTAATACCTGCTGCTCCCAATTAGGTGAAAGATGTAAATATCTCCAAAGGACACCAATGCTCAAATAGTAATATTTCTTCTGCAATAGCACATTGAGTCAATTTTGAAAAAATAGATGATAATATACAGCACATATGAGTGGACGCCAGTGTGATTGACCTAATTGTGATTCGCAAGTTCGACTCCACCCCTAGCTGATTGTACTCAATTCCATTGTAAGTCGCTTTGGACAAAAGTGTCTGCTAAATGTAATGTAATGTAATGTAATGTAATGTAATGCAATATTTTGGGAGACGTCTTGACCGGTTGCTACTTTGTGCAGGGTTAGGGTTATGTGCAAAACTACTCACTCATGTAGGGAAATTAGTGGAAACCTGACATCACTTTCAATGTTTTTCGAGTGCATGTTCCGTCTCCCTCCACACTAGAGTCACCATGGCGACAAAACTCAGGAAATAAAATTGTCTTTTGGGGGGAACTAAAAAAAAAATCACATTTCATGCACTGAATATTTAACATTACATGGAAAAATCAACTTTTTAGGAATCAATAAACAATTACAATTACATTGGATATTACATGATTTGTTGTAGTGCCCTCTGGTTGTTTTGTCTATTCTTCTTACCCATCATACCCTCCAATCTCGACACGTACTGTGAGATGTGGACAGATACAGAGTATTTTCCTATCTTACTGCCTCAGATGAATCAATACTGGCAG
Organism: Solea senegalensis; assembly: GCF_019176455.1. NCBI lineage: Eukaryota > Metazoa > Chordata > Actinopteri > Pleuronectiformes > Soleidae > Solea > Solea senegalensis. Next base: position 20,214,039 of record NC_058026.1, read on the forward strand.
CTATGGAAATGTCCTATGGAAATGGAGCAGGAAAAGGTTTGTGTGTGTGTGTGTGTGTGTGTGTGCACATCTCACCTGAGACATCTGTGGGCGCAGGTTGATCTCTCTCAAGTTGACAGCCTGTGGCAGCAGGTTGTTGAGTAACTGGCAGAGCAGCACACCATCTCTCAGAGCCTGAGCCAGATCACACACCTTCCACAGCGCGCGCACGCGCACACACACACACACACACACACACACATTATAATTCAAGAACCAAGACAGGATGTGTGTCCATGTGCAGGTGTGTACATGTATGTGCCACAGCTGATCTACCTGTGCGCCCTCCCATGTGACCCGGTGGTTCTCAGGAAGAACTCTGCACTCAATCAGCCACATCGCACACTGCCGCCACAACTCCATCTTTCCTTGCTGAGTGAGACAGACGGAGAGTTGGATGGGAGGCCAGATATTGTGAAATAAATTCCTAACAAGCAGAATATTCAGTCACAAGTGATCACAACTGCTATAGCCACAATAAGCCACCAACATCTGTCTGGTATACCGTACACTGCATTGCAATTGTATGTATTCACTGGGTGAATTTACACATTTAAAACAGTCATCGCAGATTTTTACAGCATTTGAAGCAGCTAACTAGATACTGCACATTGAAATTAATGTTCCATCTTATTTTTAAGTCAGTCCGACACCAACTCAGTTACCATCTCTGTCTCTCCCATAAGATATCATTGTACCACAGTAAAATCAGTAGTATCACACAGGAATGGTAACTGTATAGATGCATGTTAATATGGGATGGTAGGAGAGCGAGGCCTTACCTTCAGCAGCTTCTCCAGGCGCTTCTATGTCTTTTGTTCACTTCTCTGTCTGCCTTTCATGGTCTCATTTTCAGACTTAGGCGCTCTCACTCTGCTTTTCTTCCGTGGTGGGTGTTCTGCAGAGCTGCACTGTGTTGAAGGCTTTTAACTTTATTGCCACAACTTCCTTTTTCCTCTGACGCACCCTCTCTCTCTGACACACACACAGAACTGATGCTGTTATGAGTGGTGCGAAGTGATAAAACACAGTATGCTCTGTAAGTGGATATAATCACAATAATATAACAATTTACACTTTGTTTGTTTATATTTTGTTGTGTTTTGTGACTTTGAGAATTACACAAGAATTCCACTTGGGTAAATGGCAAAGTGAATGAATAGTTGAAAACGATTTGTGAATGTGTACATGAGACCAGACAGGAGTGAGTGTGTATAGTTCAGTATATGAGTTTATTTAAAGAAAACTTTTGCTTATTCTGAGGTCATTTAACATCATTAAACAGCTGCTTGCCTCGCACCAAGATGTCATGTTTCTACCGCGTGTTTGAATTTACAGTGTAAAATCTTTAAAATTAAACAATGTCAAGGGGATTTGTACATTAATTGTGTTGTTTATATTTACTGACAGTCACTTAACCCAAATCACACACTTGCAAAGATAAATCTCCCATAATACCTCACGGTGTTCACATACTTGCCAACACACCAATTTACAGTGTAATACAGAATATTGACGACTGTAAGTGTTGTTGAACAGCACCCACTGTTGTTGCAAGAGGAAATTACAGGATTATTCTACTATATAAACTCCTTTTCAATATGTTGATGTTTCACTTGAACATGGTAAAATACAGTAACTGCACAAGTAGAGAGAATTCAAAAGGTCTATTGAAGTGACTCTGAGGTGAAACTCATGCACCATCAACAGCATCAACAATGTGACTAATTCAACTTACTACTGGGGTAGGCAACATATTTTTTGTGGAATAATTCCATATCACCGTTTAACATAAAGTAAATCCAGAGATCTGAGCGAGAACTGGACTTCTGTACCTTGTTTAGGTTCCATTTCTAGCCTTGAAAATCTTACCTCTGACAGGAGAATTAGACCAATCAGAAGGTGGGTTTTCATTAACCTGCATTTTTGCACATTTTCGCTTTGCACATGAAAACGTGTTTTTTTTTTGTAAAACTTCAGAGTACTGGCGTATTGATAAAAGGTTTATGCGATTGTGTGCAATGGAAGCAGTAACGGTGAATAAAAGAAAATAATAAAATTGGGGAAACTACATACAGCGAGTATGAGGGGAATATATGGACTGGTGAGGAAACCACAACATTCCTCGACTTAGTGTAAGGAGCAAAATTTTCAACAACAAATGAAGCAAAAGACAATTTCTATGGAAGTTGCTCACCTGGCAAAAAAGTTTGACTTCCTGATTGTGTGCGGCAGTGTTACACCCATCATGCCTCTGGGGTACGTAAACGAGCCAACCACAACCTTACACTCCTTCATAAACAGCAAGACTTCCCCAAGAATTGGGGAACTCAGCTCCACTCAGCTCCACTCCGATCATGTACCCTAGGATATACAATAGACAACAGTTTGAGAACCAAGGCACTTCACGGGATTTCATACGTGTATCAGGTGACTTCTGCCACTTTGAGCAGTGAAATCATGATAGATTTACATGAATGGCAATGATCTCGCAAGTAGCATCGCTCCGGAGACAACTTGATGGCATTTCACTGTGTATGGACACAGTCATAATGGCTACAGGTAGCCATCTTCAGTAGTTAAGTTGACTATGACCTGGATGACTGAGAACCTACACAGAATAGACCAGGGGTCTGCAACCTTTAGTATGAAAAGAGCCATTTTTGTCCCTTCTCCACCCAAATAAAGTCTTGGAGCTGCAAAACCCATTTCACTCATAAACTAAAGATAACATCACATATAAAGTTTTCTATACAGATATACTTAATATAAAAGAATGATAGTTTGTTGCATTTACAAAATTGAAGAACTACAAAAAGAAAACATTTTATTGCTTTTCATACACAACCTTTTATAAAGTGGAGAAAAAACTACTTTGAAATAAAACACAGAATTATGTAGACCTACTCCTTCCATTGTTAGTGGAAAATTAATGAAATTAAAACACACTTTGACATAAATAAAGCAATATTTGGATTTCATGTACTATAGTTCAAGCTTGAGAAATACTGTCTGACATAAGTATGTGGATCCAAAGATGGCGAGGACTACAAATGGCTTCCCATTTTTCAAACACAAGTTTCGTCAGGTTTGGGTTAGTTTTCAATATCACATTTGACGTAGACCTCTGATGTGATGCACAAAATATTCAGTTTTTTTTACCGTCTTGATCACTGAATAAGGTGTTCACTTTGAAATATACTACCTATGTCCATGTCTTGAGATGTTCAGTATTTTTTGTGCCATATCCAGTTGTTATGATATATCTATGGCGTGTCCTCAGGACAGAGAGCCTCGTTCCCAAAACACATTTCAGGATTTTAACAATATCTAACAACGTAGGTGTGAGACTGATCACTCAACTATTTTTGTAGCTACCCTGCCAACTGCCGCTTCATGTTTGGAATAGGACAATGTGTGTGTTTTGCTTTCATCCAGCACTGAGTGACGGTTTCATTTCTCATGCCATGTCGTCACACTCAAGGACACTGTCAGGACATGTGCCTGCTGGAGTAAGGAACGATGGATTGAAGGTGTATTGTGTGTCCTGATTAACTAGCAGGAGACAGATCTGGGACACGTTTTAAAATGGACTAGTCAAAATGAGACTGTGGATGCAGAAATATTGTAACCCACAGAATGCATTAAACTCCAACAATACTATCACTCATTACCTGCAACACACTATACGTCTGGCCTAATAATTACTCTACCTAATACAGAATTAACAAAGCACCAGAATTAAAAGGGACAGTCTGACGTGTGGTTGTATGAGACACTGACACATGTCCAGCATCTTATATACAGTTTACCGCTTTGTTCAACTCCTACACCTAGAACCTGTAGGAGACCAGTAAGTGTGCCAGTCGCATGACAAAAGACTCACCAAATAAAAAGTACACCAGCTTAAGGGACTTTGTGTTTGCACCATTGAAAAGCCTTTTCTGACTGGAAACTGAAGTTTGTGTCAGTTTGTAAACTGCTCCCTCAAATCTTCCACACCTAAGAAAATTAGCATTTTTAGCTTGCAGTGACAGAGGAGCTGTTAATGTACTGATGCTACATTGGGTAACTTTGTTTTACTCTGAATGACCGACATTAAAGCTACAAAATAATACATTTGAACTTACTGATGGAGCTAGCAGAAGATCAACTCTTGAGTGCCATGATGTCACTGATTTTCTCCCTTTAAAACAGTGAGTCTCAAATTTAGTAAATTGCCCTCTATGTGTCAAGTACCCCTTAAATCACCTTGAGAGAAAAGGCTTCAACACCAGGTGTCAGTCTAACACATGTAACGGTTTTCCCTGTAGATACTGAATCTCCTAATTCACAACCTGGACAGACAGAGTGGAAGAAGCAGCACTGCATGCATGCCTGTCTCTGACTTGACATGTTGACAGCTGCCTCAGTCTCACATTCTCACATCTCCCCCTCTTGTTTTTCTGAACTTTCTCCCTCTGTCGTGGCAGGCCTCAACATGCACTCAGTGCTTCCTGACAGTTCATGCTAATTCCTGTGCTGTGATTTGCTACTTTCTGCTGGGTACCGTGTGCCAGCTGAACAATCTGATTGGCTTTTTGAGTGACCCAGCAGGTTTGAGGGGGAGCGGGCTTCCACTATTACCACAAAGATTGAGAGAGAGAGAGATAGATTTGATGACAGAGTCTGCAACTTGGATGAAAGTAGCTGCAAAGTAAGAAGACAAACTGAGGGATATGATGAGATAAAAAACATTACAAGGAGAAGCAAAGAAGTAAACTCCCTGCCTCGGAGAAGCCTGTAAACAGGTAGGTGTTACATTCTGTTGCTGCTGCAGTGCAAACACCACAGTCTCTTTTAATCTGGGTGGCTGATGACTTTTAAGTGTAAGATGATTTCAGACTGTTTTTTACTGTTGTCAGAAACTCGCACAATGTTGTGTTGGTGTATGTGTGCTGGTATGTAATGAGTACTTCTTCTTCTCCCTTTGCTGTTCAGACATGAATAATCGCTCCATCGCCTGGTGGCTGAAACAGATCGGCCTTCCCCAGTACACAAAGACGCTAGAAAGGGAATATTATGGCCTTGAGGTATGAGACTGCAAAATTCATCTTGTGTTAATGTGTAATTGTCCGTATCTCTTTCATTTATCCTGCACTTCAATTTGCAAAATCCTCAGTTTGTCTTTATTCATTGCTGTCCTTGTTTCCCTAAAGGGTTTGCTGAATGTAACTGATGGAGAGCTGAAGGATGCAGGGATCGAGGTTGCAACACATCGAGAAACCATCATCAGTCAGCTTTTGAGACACAGACAGAGACTAGACCCACAATCTGGTAAAATACACATGCACACACACGCACACTACGGCCAACACACAATATATTGTCACATCAATAAAGTGAAATCCTACATTTGGTTGCCAGGGTGAGTATCAACCAGACAAAGCCAACAGCCACACCATCAAAGCTTTGGGCTTATTTTTGGTTTGTCTAAATGCAATTAAAATAAAATTCTCAAATATACGTTGTTGAAAAGGCCCTAAAATTTAAACAATTTGTTGAATGCAAAGTTCTTTCTGTGACCCAACCTGAGGCCCAGACACTCTCACTGACTCTGAAAACAGCATCATAGAGGCTTTAATCAGTTATTTTGTTTTATTTATTTTTTATTCTATGGACCTCCTGGGAATCCACAAAGATGAACTGAAAATGGCTTCCAGCCGGGACAGAAGGCCAAACAGATTTCAGCCACATTAAGTCTCACCGAATAAAAGCTACACCTGCTAATCAGTCTTGTATAAGTACCTAAAAAGGATACTTGAGTAAAAGGACAAGTATCTTACCAGAAAACGCTACACTCTGTTGTTGAAATGTCTGCAGAGAAACCACCATTATGTGAGTTTCACAACACCATCCATGACTGAGCACAGCACATGAATCTGACCACGAGTAGCGTAATTGTAGTGTGCCAAACTGTTTTCTAAACTTTAGCTGCACACATCACTAATTAGAAACAAGTTATTATTTAAAATTAAAAAAGTGTTACTGAAACTGTTTTACAAATAGTATTGCATATATATAATGTAATACATAACAGTTTAACATTTTTTCTCTTTAAACATCAGTGGCTTCATTGTTTTGTGTAATAATTTGCATGTATTTGCATAAATCTCAATTTAGAGTGTTCCAATTTTGTGTTTAGAAATCTGCATGTATTTACAGAATCAGAAGAGCTTTAGCTTTATTGCCAAGTACGATTTGCACATACAAGGAATTTGTTCTGGTGTCATTGGCGCATAACAAGCATACAAAATTTTCAAAAGTGAACAGTAAACGTATATATACACAGTATATAAATGTTTTTAAAGATGAAAAAGAGCACTACAGAAAGAGTATATCCTGTCACATCCTGTCACATCCTGTCTGCCTTTATACACAGAGTTTGCATGTTCGCCCCGTGTGTGGGTTTTCTCCAGGTTCTCTGGCTTCCTCCCACAGTCCAAAAACATGCAATATGGGGATTAGGTAAATTGGTCACTCTAGATTGAGAGTGAGAGTAAATGGTTGAATGGTTGTTTGTCTCTATATGTGATGAACTGGCAAACTGTCCAGCCAATCTCAGCTGTATCCCGCCTATCGCCCTATGACAGCTGAGAATGGGCCACATCAGGCCCAGGGAAGGGCTATTGCTTTTGTGCTTTAGAAATGTAACCACATTTCACCCACATAATAAGAAAAAAGGGTAAATTAAATCAACACATTGTGTTTCTATCACCATAGTATATAGTATATGAAGTATAATGAGTTACAATAAGCGATCCATCCATTGTCAACTGCATATAGGGAAAAACAACCAATGATTCACACACTCATACCTATGAACAATTTATAATGTCAAATTAACCACTGCATGTTTTTGGAGGAAACCGGAGAACCCAGAGAAAACCCATGGACACAGGGAGAACATGCAAACTCAACACAGAAAGGCCCAAAAAATAAGTGATAATAAGTAGAAAACGATAAGTTACTGACCTGGTGTTTCTTTTTAGAACCTGTATTACTATTTAAGCCAGTACAGTAAACGAGACACACAGGCTATTGACAGAGAAATTTGGCCTTTCATGTTTAATTTGACACTTTTATCAGGTCAAACCATTACTCATACAACTACAATTATTTATTTGGGGTGGTTGGGTTTGTGACTGGTTCTGCTATACTATGATAGCTAATCCATCTCCGTTTTAATTAAGGTATATATACTGTATATATATATATATATATATATATATTATATATATAAACTAAATTATATCCTGTCTTGTTTTTTTAACATTCACATTTATATGACAGCTATTTCATCATCTTCAAATCTCTACAAGAAAGTGTACACAAACTGTCTATCTTAAACTATTTCTCTATAATTGTCCCCTCAGCTGAGCATGTCCCAGAGCGCAGGGTAAGCCGAAAGTACTCCCTGGGATCTTCCATGGACCTGGTGAGACCACAAAGTTCATCACACTAAACAGAATACGTCTCCTCAGAACAAACTATGTAAGAGCAGCACTATTAAGGTCTCTGCCATGTCCTGCAGGTGAAGCCTCGGAAGGATCTTTTCCGTCAGAATGTTCTACCCCGCCTCCAGCGCGCCGACAAGAAACACCGTCTATCTGCCTCATGCTCACAGCTCCGCCCCCTCAATGAGGACAAAACTCCCATCAGTGACAGAGACTGCAGTCAGGACAGCAAACGCAGGTAAGCCGAGTGGCTGTGTGTGTCCATAAGAGAGTGTGATAATGGTTAAGTGTATATAGATATGTGTGTGTGTGTGTGTGAGAGAGAGAGAGAGCGAGGATATTTCTCCAGGTAGTCTACTCATGTTTGGCTAATAATTAACCAGTGCCTCATAAAACCTGTCGGGGTGAGTGAGCTGAAGTAGGTAGGTACACAGTTAGTCCACAGAAAGACTTAAAAGGTCAAATGAAAGAAAAGTCTTTATGAAAATGAAGAATCTTGATTTCACTTTGTATCTTCATTAATGAAAACCTCAGATTTCTGGTGGCTACTAATATAAATGATGACTAACTAATATAAAAATACAACACACCTCTGGACTATACTGGTCACCTTTCTCTCTAGTGAGACGTCAATGACTGAGTGAGTGACAAAGACCATTGATGGAAAGTTGTTAAACTTGAAATCCAGATAAAATTTGATGCAGCCTCGTATTTAGGCCGTGGAATACTGACAAAATTTGGTTGATATTAATGGCATATAGTTGCAATATCTCAGATAATTAAAGATGATATTTGCTTCGGAGTAAAAGTTGAAGAAACTTGTTAATTGTGGCTTTAAAACACTTGTTATTCATAGATAGATCCGTGTATCAAGCTAACCAATTAAATATTTTTCATCTGTGGCAAACATCCAAACATATGCATGTGCTGTTTCAAAATGTGTTTGCACAATGCATAAATATTATACAGAAATACATTTCACTTTAATTATGATGCCCTTGGTGAAAATTCGTATTGTGTTATTGTTTTATTGCCCTACACTAGCACATGTAGTTCACTTAAAAAGACAGAAAAACTGTTCCCAGTTTGTGCCTGGTACTAGTATTATCTAATGCAGCTAGTTTCGGTTTTGGCCAGTGGGTTAGTTTTGTTTTGGTCCAAACCCCTAAAAACACCCAAAACACCCAAAAAGAAGACTTTCCCACCCGAGTACAAAAGGAGTGACTGGAATTCTCTTTGAAGTGTTGAACGCTTTGCAGCAAATTTACATATGAACACCTCAACAGCAACCTTTGTTATAGTGGCTCTGAACAATTTACAGACTTTACTGTGAACCTTTTTCTCAGAAACTAGTTTTTAATTTCTGATGAAGAAACAGTCAAAACATCTAAAAAGCAGGAGCACAAAATAAATACATTCAACTCCATTATTGTGCAGTAGCTGTGGGGGGTTTTCAATGCGAATATTTCAAAATCTCAGTGCAGTAAACAAAAGATACATGCAGAATTTGTAGGAGAGTGTTGGGAGTTGTCAGACTTATTGTCCTCAACATTTTTGTAAAGCCCAAACTGAAGTCTTTAATTATGTTGTCTTATCCAATATTAGTGTATATAGTGATAAACAATAACGTGGTTTTAACTGGCCAGTTAAAAAAATTATTAAAATGTTTTTTTCAATTTTAGAGATTTCAAATTAAGTGAGAAAGGCACTTGAATACTTTTACAGGGATGTATCCTGTTTAATGCAACATCAGTGTGGCCTATCAAGTTCGGGCACATCTTTGCTGACTCTTGGTGAATGCTAAAAACTTCTGAGGTTGTAACCTGGTGTCTTTGTTTTCAATGAAGTTTGTCACTCTCTGCTCCGATTGGCTCAGACATGTTCAAAACCAGGTCAAACAACCAATAGGCACACCAGTCTGCCTAACACATTGATGCTAACAATCCCAGGTTTTGCATATTTCATGTAAATGGAAGAAAACATTTAAAAAAAATTTCTTATTGATTATTTTAAGCTTAATCTGGCTTGACAGCTGGTGGGAGTTGCTCCAAAAAAGAGGGAGGTTTTTGTGGACACTGAAGTCAGGAAAAAGTCCTGACTTCACCAAGGAAGTAACAAAAAGTAACACAATTTTGGCAGTGTCAAAAGTAAAGGAAAGATTTTAATTATTGTCTGGTTATGACCTAGGGAGGGAATTAGTAGACTGTGGTGGTGATGGGGACACAAAACCTTGCAAGATGGTGGGAACCATATTGTTGTCTATATCTCAGCTAAAAATGTCTGCATTGCCTTGAAAAACCCTCAAAAACCTTTGACAGTACCGTATTTACCTTACCTAGTAGTTTGGGAAATGGAGACGTCTTCATGCAGGTTTGTGGTCTATGATGCCACTTTTCCACTATACAGTTCCAGCACGGCTCAGCTCAGTTTGGTATTGTTTTTCTTTGCTCTATATAAAAAACAAATTCATTAAAATTGACAAAACAAGACATTTGAGAACATCATTTCCAGGTTTGGGAAACAACAATCAACATTTTCAAATATTTTCTGACATTCTATGGGCCAAACAAACTGATTAATAAGATAAAAAATCATTAGATGGAACCCTATTCAGTTTTGATGATTTCTTTGATATATGGAGCAAATAAATCAATTCAGACTATTAATTTAATAATATTAATAACCGATTAATCACTGCAGCCCTTCAGTCAGGTGTATTGATAAAATAAAAAATAGTTGTAGCCCAGTTTATGAATGACATGTCAAAGTTTGACGTGATCAAATCAACTATACATTTACCGTCACGTACCAGCCATATAATCCTGACGGAAGCCAGGTGATCTGTCAACTCGGTTTATGTCGGTATCCGTGGAATGTCAGGCAGATAGCGGCGTTTCAGCACCGGAGCCTGGGGCGAGGAGGAGGAGAAGGAGGAGGAGAGCACCCGGGCAGACTTGTTGGAACTCGTCTAAAACTGCGTGTAAAGGGAGGAGGGCGAACTGAGAGGGATAGGGGAGCTGGAGAATAAAGTAGATACGGTGTGCAGGACTGTCCTAGCTGTTGTTGTTGTTAGACGATCTTTAATCTGGACAACACAGCGTAACAACATGTCCGACACGAGTGGGCTGTGGCGGTGAGACAGGCTGTCAGGTAAGAGCTACGGGTTGAACCGCGGCCAAAGGAACATTTTTTAACATCAAACAACCTCGTTAATTAACGCGAGATGTTGTGTTTGGAGTTTCTTAACGGTTGCGTTATTTAACGCCCGGCCATCCAACGCGAGAAGTTGTTTCGGTACTTTTAACGATTGTTTTTGTTTATTTATTATTTATTTATTTCGCTTGGATCTTTTTGTGCCTGTTCACTTCTTGCTAACCACTTACCTGTTGCACAATTTTAGCCGTTGTGACGTTATAGACGTGACATTAGCCGTTAGCTTCAAACCGTGACTTAATCAGATTACACAGAGGAATACCATCTGTCTGTCAAGGCTGAATGAAAGTTGAACATACAGTTATGTGTGGTTACAGGTTTTCCTGCACATTGCACAGGTGTTTGCTGGTGTTCAGCCTGAGCCAACGCCCCTTAAACAGGATGTTACTCTTTATTACGTCATTAAACATTGTCAACTGAGATTTATCTGCGGGACACTGCTGTTTTTGGTCAAAGTGTTTATTTACAGCCGTGCTAAAAGCAATAGAGCTTCACTCAACACATCATAAATAACTGTCGCTACAACTGTATTGTCCTCCTGCAGGCTGCAGATTGTCAATGGTCTTAATATTTTACAGGGCTGCAACTAAACAAGTCAAATAGTACTAATCTATTTCTATGGAAGATGATTAGGGCCACATGATTTTTTTTTGGAAGCAATATTTAAAAAATAAAAAAGACAGAATTATGACTTTAATCTCAAAAGTTAGGCTGTATTCAGATTTTTTTTTTCTATTTGGCCCTAATCCTCTTCTGTATATTCATCAATAGATTGTTTTGGAGTTCCTTAGATGTGAATATTTTCTGGTTTCTTTGCTCCTCACAGTAAACTCAATATATTTGATTTGTGGGCATGTTGAGCCATTTGAGACATTTTTAGCTGGTTAGCCTATTCTTATTCGTAAATGGGGACAACAAAATAATATAAATGTATGTCTATATCCTATTCAATACAATTTTAATAATAAAACACATTTTTAAACCACAGGGTGTAGGGTGGACCAACGTGCAGTACATACAATACAAATCAACAATAAGAGGGCTAGAATATAAAAAAAAAATGTAATATACAGTATAACACCATACAAACAGCATCACAAACTGCAGCCTCCAAAATGACAGCGCAGTTGAATCAGGACCTCTGTAAAGCAAATAAACATAATAACCTTCCATGACCTTCATGTTTCAGTGAGGTTAGAACTAGTGGAGACACTTGCCAGTAACTCCTCTCTAAAGCAATTTCAGCCAAACGTGATTATTAAATCCTTAATGAGAGGACAACTCATTAAATTGTTGTCCTACTGAATCAGGTTTCAGTGCCGGCCCAAACTTTTATGGGGCCTTAAGGTGAATTTAATGTAGGGGGGCCCTGTGCTCGACTCTTATTCATACAAATCAGTATACAATATAAATTGTATAAATTATATGTATTAATTAGTGTTATTTACACCAAACCAGTATCTCTTGGGTTTCTTTTATATTAGAGGAATGTAAAATCACAAGATTGGCCTGGTATTAATTTGCACTTTCATATTCAAAGTGAACCACTTAGTGTGGTAAACCAGTTTAATGACTTTGGTTTTTAAACAGATGGTGTGGTTTGCAAACAAATAAAGCCAAATAACCTAAGCTCAACACTATTTAAATAATAATAATGACTTGGATTTATAGATAAAAATATTTAGAATGTTTAAAATGTTTAAATGTTTTTTTCCTCCACACACTATTGGGGCCCCCCCCTGTGATCAGGGGGACTGACAACTCATCTAAAGTGTATATTTATGTTATTTTAGTGAAGGTTATTGGTTATAGTCAGGGTCAAAGCAGGCAAAATGCGCAGCTGTCAGCACACAGCAGGAGTTATTGAGTTATCTAGCTCTGCCCTGTTGTGAGTTCTCTAAGCAGTTCATCTGTTAGCCTTGTGTTTACCGAGGCAGGAAAGTGGACGCTTTGTGAGGAAGGAAGAGGGGAAAAAAGAGGCTGGCTATTAAAAGTCGCTCAGTTTGTCTGGTGTTAATGACACACCCAGACCTTGGCAGTGATCTTCCATCCTTGTACTGTTCACACACAGAGGAAAAAAACATGGCACAATCATCTGCAGCCCCCTGGGGTTTGATGAAGTTGCTCAACATTACCTCTTTTGTCTTTTTTTTTTCAGCAAAAGGAGGAGTGTCACTGCATACCTCAGCCAGCTGAAGGTAGGAGGTTAAACAAACGGCCTCTCCAACTCTCACCTACTCTTTGTAGTTTCTTTTTTTCTTTATATTTTCCATCATACAAGTACAACAAAACATGTGAGCTTGGACACATGCAATGTAAGTATGACCTCTGCTTGACTGCTCACTGTGTGCATTGTAGGTCTTTGGAGGTCGGAGAGAGATGGACTTGCTGAAGAAGGAGCTGGAGGAGGAGCTAAAGCTCAGTACTGAGGACCCACGGAGTCATGCATGGTACCATGGACCGCTGACCCGTGAGGTGCTCAATGGATCTTACTATTCTCACTGTATTTATACTTAAAGGTAGAGCGTGTGAGACTGAAGATTGTAACAAACCCCTACTACGGTGGCCTTCATGTACCAGAATTAATGTCCTTTTTTCTCCTGCATAGTGGGCTTATGCTTCACAGCACGGAACTCTGAATTAGGCCCTTATCTAAAACTAATATAAAATATTTTCTCAAAAGCCACAAAAACTAAACAATTTTTAATTTAAAGTGATTACACACTTGTTTGTAGGTGGTATATTGAATTCCTACCATTGTACCTCAATGTTACACACTGGACCTTTAAGAAAATAAAAGTTATTACAATGTGATGACAACACACATGTCATCATTCATATCAACCTGTTGACTTGTATCCAGGCTGCAGAATCTCTGTTGGAAAGGGATGGGGATTTTCTGGTGCGAGACTCAACATCTTGCCCCGGTGACTATGTTTTGAGCTGCTTTTGGAAAAATGGGCCGATGCACTTTAAGATCATACGAGTGGTCCTGCGTCCCAAAAAGGTGCGTCTATATAGGGCTATCAATCTTTGATGAATCTGTCAATTATATTCTTGATGAATTGATTCATTGTTTGGTCCATGGTGATCAGTGTTTCCTAAACCTCAAAACGATGATGTTCTTTTTATGTGTATAGGTTGTCTTCTTTTATTTTAGGCATTTTGTTCCAACAGATTACATTTCACAATGACAATAAAGATATATTCTCTAATATTAAACTGATTAATGATTATCAAAACTATTTGACAATTAATATTGTAAATGATATAGATAGAATATCTGGGATTTTGGGGTCCTGTGATATTGTCATTTAAAGTAAGTTGACAATTATTTTTAAATGTAGTAACTTTTTGGTCATATTAAACATGTACTTTTTTATCTACAGGTACGTGTACTACCTTGCATCAGATAAAACATAAACATTTAAAATAATGCTGCGCAGTACAGCACTGCCACAGCCACTGAAGTATGTCAAGTTGTTTGACTTTTGAATTCTGTGACTCACCCAACAGCAACCTTGCCAGCCTCTTGGGGGTTTAGATTTTTGGTTGGTTCTAGAGAATGTTTGTTTTTGTTTTTCAACTAAAACTGTTTGATATTCAGTGTATATGTATGTGCCTCTTTCTGTGTGACAGGGCTACTCTCGGGAGCTGTTCCAGTTTGAGGAGGATCGCTTTGACAATGTTCCTGCTCTGATCCGGTTCTATGTGGGGGGGCGTCGGCCTATCTCTGCGGCCTCGGGTGCTGTGATCTTTCACCCAATCACACGGACACTTCCTCTGCGTGTCATCATGGAGCAAAATGCAGCATCAACAAAAAGTAGTAGCAGCAGTGGAACAGGGGGAGGAAAGCACACCGACCCCAACAAAAGACGAAGTTTCAGCTCGACTCATGCTGACACGCTGCAGTTCATCAATCCACTGCTAAGGTGTAGTGCACACGCACGCACGCACACGCACGCACACACAGTAAGCCAAACAAAAAAAGCTACATTAAACAATCTCACAAACTTATTTATATATGTTGCAGAAGTGGAAGTCAACCTGCAAACTTGGAGAATGTGGGACGGAGGCCTTCACTTCAGTCTGCACAGTCTGACAGCAACCTACGAACAGGTACAGAAGAGATTAAAGAAAATAGAATAACAACAATATATTTCCCTAATTAAAAAAAAAGTGCTATTATCTTATTATTTATTGAAATCATCTTCACATCCTAATACCTGACACTAAATTACTTTTATAGGAACAAATAAACAAAACCAGTCTATAGCCTTCAATACTTATAATACTTATCAATACTTATCGTTATAAACATGACCTGTAATTGCATTTATTTGCTGATAATGTTGTAGTAGTAGTTTCCTTGCAGATAATTCAGACATAATGAAGTCAGTGAAGCTGCTCTCTGTCTTCAGCTCGGCTTCAGGCAGAGCGTGCTCATGCGTTTTGTGGGTTTGACGAGAGAGTGGACAGGAGAGGGTTGGGATGTATCGGATGCATCACTTACAGTGTAGCCTGCAAAATTTTCCAGACCTGTCTGTCACTGTTTTTTCACGTATATTTAATGATGAAGAGGATGTCACAAGAGTGCATAGCCACAGGGTATTCCACAGTGTCAGTGCACCATCCTATCTTGCAAAGTTAACAACTGCTTTTAAATAATCCAGAATTCAGATCATTACTACTGCCAAAAAAACATGGGGCATGCTATAAGTCCCCATGACATCAAAATCAACATTTTAGTACTAAAATCACACATTTGTTGCTTTTAATGTCACCTTCATGCCCATATACATCCATATAATATTAAGAGTTGTTCGATTTTACAGGTGGCCATCTCCTCAAACCTGATTTGAGTTTTTACATGACTCATCTTGTATACTGTGTTTGTACTAACATGCCACTACTAATATAGAAATACTTAGTTTACTAGTATTAGTAGTTGCATCCGATGAAGCGCTATATGATGCTTTTGATAGCCCACTCCCAACCTGATGTTCCATCCTGATGCATCAACTCCGCTTCAGGGATGAGCCTGAATGGCCTTAATTTCCTCCTCATCACCCTCCTCCTCTTACTCAGAAAACTCACACTCAGCTTCCTCTTCACTTAGCACCAAAAAATAGTGGTTCTTCCTTGCGAACCGTGACATTGTCAGTGGTTTGGATTTTAGTCAGTGGTAACGTCCTCCTTCTTTGGTTCCTCTTAAACTGCTGTCAACGCGGGCTATGTATATATATATATATATACATACATACACACACACAGTATATAAACAGTGTAACAACACTGTGGGGTCTGTTTTTCATCGTCTCTTTTTCATACAGGTGTTCCACAAACCACTCAATCAGTGGACAAGGACACTGGCCCCGCCCCTATCTCACCAGTGTTTCGCACAGGCAGTGAACCTCTGCTGAGCCCACGACACACACGCCCCTCTCATCCAGGTGACACGCATACGTACATACAACACTATTGCATTTGAAAAACCACTTGACCCTTAACTCATGTCTCTGCGTCTGCAGGTGGTGGTGTAACTTTACGGGGTTCAGATGGACAACTGCACCCCCGAGCTCCTCCTAAACCTCTGAGGGTCTCTACTGTGTTCTCAAACGCTACGCCTCCTCCACCTTCAGACTCAGATGAAGACCCCTCCGCTTTCTACGATGAGCTAGTTGTCCAGGTAAAGCATCTTAACTAACCCTTTTCCTATATCATCTCACCTTTAATGTGGGGAAGGAATATCCGAAAATCCTCCTTGGAGAGTTTATATCCAGTCCCTGCTGTATCCAGGTGCCACAGTCCCGACGGAAGGGTCACGTGGACAGGTTACGTGCGGAGGAGAAGTGGCAGAGTCGAGCCCGTCTTACAGAAACTTCCTTTGGTTTCCTGGAGGCCCAGAAAAACGGGGCGTCGTCACAGCTGCCGTTTGACGGAGAGCTGCAGAGGAAGGCAGCAGAGGAAGAGGAAGACTGGCATTTTGAACGGCCACATGTTTGTATTCATGATATTTTCTGTGTTTTTAGTTCCAGTTTCATATTTACACTTGTTCCAAGTAACTGTAGTCGTATAGTCCAGTTATAAATCAACTGCAGTTGAGATAAAGCTATTGGCAATATCGCCACAAAGGATATAATGATAAAAAAATGTGAAATCAGGAGTATAAAGTTTAATGTTTTTAAATATCTGAACACAAGGAAGAGCAATTATATTTGTTATAAATATAGTGTGAATATTATATTAACATATATGTTATATGTTGCCATTGCCTTATTGTCAGTTTATTTTTTATGTTGACTCAGTGGTTTCTGTCTATTTGGTATTCTCAGACTGCTGTGTTATATTTATTTTGATAAAATATAATATTTGTCAGTCGCAGCTGTTCAGTCATTGTAACTAGAAACATACTGTAGTTGAGTCTCATACCCAGGTCGTTTAGTGCTAACGGTTGACTCTTTCAGTCTCATCAGATGAGCACGGAAAGATGCACATACTTTCATGTATGACATTTAACTAGGGGCTTTTTTTGTCTGTTGTCTGACTTTCTTTCAGACCATTTTCCTTGTTTTAGGTTGCTTTGAAGTGTTGGCAGTTGTTGCCAATTCTGTAAAAGTGGCTTTTCCACTGAAGAGACGTGTTCACCTCAGAACAAAACTAAAGCAAAAACCAGTAGTATGCATTTTGGGTCAGGTTTGGTCTATTTTCCTTCAGGCTTAGTCAGGTTCGGACAGAAAATTGCTGCCTGAGCCACACTCCTAATGTTCATGTGACCATGTGGGAGTGTGTGTGTTGTGTGTGTGTGTGTGTGTGTGTGTGTGTGCGTGTGTGTGTGTGTATTGTAAGGGTTGAAATTGTGTATTTGGAAATGCTTTTGCTGGGGGACGGGCTAGGACAAGGATATTGAAACTGTATGTTTTGTCACATTTCTAGCCTGGATGTTTTATCTCTTCTTTAATGTAAAGCACATGGGGATCCTCTTTGATGAAATGTGCTTTATAAATTAGTCTTGCCTTTCCTAATGATGTAATATCCCTACACTAAAACAGATGGAGTCAGGATCGTGTTTCCAGTTGGATCAGTTTGAGTCACTGCTTTTACCAGAGAACAACCGACCCCTGGAGCCCAGCATCCTGCTCACACTCAAAGAGCTCTTCAACCGTTCTGACGCCAACACCACCGCTCTGCACATACTCAGCGTCGACTGCCAGGTAATCCACAGCTGTTTACTTAAGTATAAGTATATTTGAGAGTCACTAATATGCACTTTATCTTTATAGGATCTCTCTTAACCAACACACTTTAAGAGCCTAAAGCCTTTTTTTGTTGTTGTTGTTGTTTTTATTCTGCCTGTGTTTCTTTAATGACGTAACATTTTTGTCGCACTGATCATAATCATCCAACAATTCAACCAACAAGCTGTAAATTCTGACGTGTAATTGTGGGTTGATGAGCTGAGACCATGTTATTATGGGTGAGACTTTTTAATGCGCTGTCGACTGGACGCTGAGAACTTTTCTATATTTATTTATTTCAGCCTATTAGTTTTGTTCGAAAACCACCACAAAGCTCAGATTATAACTGAATTCTCAGGAATGAATAAGCAGGATCGTGTGACAGAAATCATTCTCCCAAAAATTCACGAACAACGGACACAATCAACCACGGATCCCCTACATATTTATTAATTCACTTAACCTTACACCACAAGATGTTTTTTTTGCCTTTTTTGGAATTTAGTCACAGGCCGGATTGGAAGCTTTTAGGGGCCGGATTTGGCCCGCAGGCCATCAGTTGATGATCCATGATTTATGCCTTCAAACTGCTGAATGACTGGGCTTTTTGAGCTGTTTGCATTCATCTCACTTTAGTGCAGGAATGTTACTGGGTGTCACAAGATCATCTTAACACACAGAGAGAAACCTGTTTACAGTGGTTTGAATGTTAATAGTAATTATTACAGTTGTAAAGACAATTTTAAGTTGGAAGATTTTCTCCTAAATGCTTACGCTTACGTTTGTGAGTATCTGTGAGAGATTTTTTCTTTTATTTCTTTTTGTTATTAAGACAAAAACCTTGGTTTGTTGTTTTCAGTTAATGTCATTAAAGTCCTAAAAACTGAGAGTAGCATTAAACTCTTTTAATAAACTTACTGGAAATGAATTCATCAGTGCTGTGCCGCTGCAGGTAGCACGCATCGTTGGGGTGACGGAGGAGCAGAAGAGGATTATGGGAGTTGAGTCGGGGCTGGAACTTGTCACTCTGCCACATGGACACCAACTACGACAAGATCTGTTGGAAAGGTAAATGGCACACTTAAATGTTTTTGTACATTAAAACATACAGTAGATACATAGATGTTTTATGTAAAAGGATTTCAAAGAAACACATGTCCTTACTTTTCTGTCGGCACAATGTATGAAACCATGCAGAAAAGTTTGCACTGCAGGTTTAATCTCTAATCTCTAGAATACTAATGTTACAACAAAACAACAGACGTTATTGTAATTTTATTTTAGTACTAAAAGCCTCCAAAATTCAATTTTCTTTTATCAGTGTTCCACGTAATGTGAATGTAAAATATAAACCATTGTTTACAGTGTAACTATTTCCTTGGTGGTTTGTAGAATAGAGCAAGTGATATAAATATATATGTAGTGCTTCACATTTATTAATTTATAACAATGTATTAGACCACCTGTCATATAAATGAGAAAACATAAATATTTTAGAAAACTTTTGTTTATTTGGCAAGTAACAAACTGAATTCACCTTTTTATACACAAATTTGAGCGGACTCACTGGGCTTCTTCTCTGAGGAGTCAGAAATGAATCAATCATAATATTCAACCTCAAAAACTAATCTTTCTATTCAGGAATGCAATAATTAATTTAGAAATAATAATGTACTATTTTTCCAGTTTTTTTTGTAAAACTGTCAATTTGAAAATTCAGGGATAATAATTATATTTTAGCAGTATTTATTTTTTTTTGTTGAAGAGCTTCTACATACGAGTGTATTAACCATTACGGAAACATAACAAAAATAGTTCGATAATAACCAGTGCTGTTAATTTAGGGAGTTGTGGTCTTAATTGTTTTAAGCACTGTATATATAGTAATGACAGCACATTACTACAAATTACAACTAAAAAGGGTTTGACATGTTTACAGCTTACCTGTTAAAGTAAAGCCCAGGCTTTGTTAATTCACAAACTACATTATCTTAGGTTTCCAGCTCAGAATTGATGATCAGGATGAAGGATCATTTCACAGCAGGGAGTCTGCTGAAGGCTCACGTTATCAATCTGTCACTTTTTTTGTAGGCATCATCTCATCGCACTGGGAGTTGCAGTGGACATCCTGGGCTGCACAGGAACTGTGAGCCAACGAGCAACAGTTTTACATAAATTAATCTTATTGGCTCAGGCCCTGAAAGAACACGCCCACAACCTTTACTCCTTCTCAGCCGTCATGAAGGCTCTGGAGATGCCTCAGGTAGGTTGATAGGATGATAGGATATAACATACTGTATATCAATTGCTTGTTGGTTATACATTATTAACATCAATGCATTACAATTTGTGTAAGATAAAAATATTCATATTCACACAGATCGAGTCACGGAATAAGATCACGCACAAGGTTTTGGAAGGTTTTCGCCTTCCCTGCATAATCCACAAGGGTCTTTTATCTGGTTAAATAAAATAAAAAAATTAAAAATCCCAGAATATCAGTAATATAAAAGCTTTTTTGAAGACACATACACACTTTCAGTTCATCAGTTAGCTCCTTAGTTTGACTCCCAAAACTGATATTCAGCTATGTTTTACATTGGTGAATATCTCTCACTTTATCTCTCACTTTTCATGTTTCATAAATACACAATCCTCTTAAATTAAAAGTTTCTACCTTTAACTTGGAAAATACCCGAATACAATAGGGAAGGCTTTTATTCTAATCTCAGAAAGGTTTTTCCTATGTTTTGACATACACAAAATCTAAAACCTTAAAGTGCAGGACCCGATAAATAATTAATCTGCAGCTTTAGTGTAACTCTTTTTATTATTCTTTAATAATATATTTTCTGGAGTTTAAGTATTGGGCCATTTACAGACCCCCTGTTTTACAAAGAATACCAAAATGATGTGTGGTTGCAACTATCATTTCATGATCTATTCATCTGTTTTGTCCACAAAACCAAACCATTCACTTTTAGTGATTTCGTTGTTACCTGGGGCAAAGAAACTATAAAATATTTACATTTAAGAAGCTGAAAAAATAAAGAACTTTTAATTTAATTATCAACATCGATCAAACCGACTGATTATGAAAATATCAAGAATCAAGAATTTGTTAAATCAATTATGTGTTGCAGCCCCAGCCAATAGATTTAACACATATTAATTTAATATATTTTATATGTGGATTCCAAATGTTTATGATCTTTAATCCCAAGATTTTTTATCCTTTTGATTTCAACTCCATTTAGATTGGGTTTAATCTAAACACCACACAGTTAGTTTTACATTCACGTAGTTATAACAAAGTGAAATTAAGTCAGCTCCCCTTCGGTAGTTCTTAACAAATCTTGCAGTTCATTCCCTGAAAAAAATTAATTGGTTTCACCTGCAAATGTAAGACCTACATTATTTGTAAATTTACAGAAAAACTAGGTTTTAATTTTCGTAACTCACATTGTGCAGATAGAGCGACTGGAGATGACGTGGCGAGCGCTGCGGAGGAACCACACAGAGAGCGCAGTTTTATATGAGAAGAAACTCAAACCCTTCATGAACTCACTGAATGAGGGAGACGGTAGGTCAGAGAGACGATCACAGTCCATGTCCACAGTGTGCACACAGTGCACTGAGTGTTGTGTGTCTTTCTGCAGATTCTGTAGTTGAGGGTCCCATAGCCATGCCACACCTGGTTCCTCTGCTGATGCTGATGGAGGGCGACGACCCGGTCGAGGACAGCGACAGAGGCTGTCAGCTTCTCTACGACCTTCTCCAGTCGGCCCGCAGTGCTGCGCTACACGCTCAAGACTATCAGACGCAGGCTCACGCTGTGCTCACAGGTAAACACATGCATGTGCACAGACAACGGGTCACAGGCAGATGGAGTGTTTCAAATCATACCCTAATTCAGGGTTTCTCATCCTGGGGACTCAAGTGTCCTGCATGCTTTACATGTTTCCCTGCTCCAACACACCTGATTCAAATAGTCAGCTCATCAGCAAACACTGAAGCAGAAGCCTGATAACGACCCATTTATTTGAATCAGGTGTGTTGGAGCAGGAAACTTCTAAACTTCTAACCCTAATCCACATGCAGGGCACTGGGTCCCCAGCACCAGGATTGAGAAACCCTGCCCTAATTTGCAGTGTAAGACAATTCTGGCCACCAGCGTTCCCCCTACGCGACCCTCATATGGTCTCATACACTGCTAGATATTAGCACAAAAGTTTGGTTATGGAATCTTAGCTGTAGCAGATTTTATTTGCCAGGACATAAATAATCTGTAACTTCTGTAATGTAGTGGAATTCTGATTGAACCACTGCAACTGTGATGTCATGGTGTCATCACTGTAGTTGCACTGGTCATTTATGGTTATTTGTTGAAATCCTAAAATTTCAACAAATAAAATAAACTGTGACCAGGTTTAAAGTCAGCCAGGTCATAGTCATCTTAAGTAGTTAGCTGTAGGCAACTGGACTATTTTGAGTTAAACTGAAGACGTTTTTCCTCTCATCCAAGAGGCTTCTTCAGTTCTGAAGAACCTCACAGTCTTCAACTTAACTCAACCAAGACCAGTTGCTTACAGCTAACCACTGACGAAAACATGACCAGTCATTTATCTGGACCACATGACGGGATCGGCTGGCAGATCTGTCCATCGCCTCCCAACCTGTCGACCTTGCACACGCTGCATCAGATAACATCTCCCAGTGTTTTTTGAGGGTTGAGCTTTGATAAAAAAGATAACCAACAGGATGGGGTGTGGTGTATCTATTGCATTTTCTCTCAAAGTGAAGCCTGTATAAATCGGTTTTGTAAATGTTGCCTGTTGTAAGATCTGATCACATGTCTGTCACTGTGCTCCATCAGGAGGCTGGGAGCCGATCCCCGAGCTGCTCGAGGCTTTCCGCACAGAGTTCGCCCTGCGGCTGCTCTGGGGTCAGTCAGGTGCCACGGCCAGCAGAACAGAGCGCTATGAGAAGTTTGACAAAATTCTATGTGTTCTCTCTGATAAACTGGAGCCCGTGGAGATCACACCACAACAAACTGACCCTTTAACCTGAGCTGCAGGCTGTGGCCTGTTTTCTGAGTAAAGGGTGAAAACATTAAGCAAAGATGAAACAGATCTGTTTTCAAGTGGAGTCTGAAGTGAAAAAACAAAGACAGATCTCAACTTTGGATATCACACAGTCGTCACACAGGGAAAATTATTTTGTCCCTCATTCAGACGTGTGAAAAAGTATGTTAAGTATGTACAGACCTTTACTGTGAAAAGGACTGAGCTTGATTCATTTCCTTTTTGCTGGAAATCTGAAATTGTTTACCCCCAAATAGTTACAACTGTTTACTTTTACAAATGAGCATTTTTGATTCTGAAATACCGGAGGCGCCAAAGGAGCAGCGTGTGGACATGAGTAAGTTCTGTTTGTACACAGGCTGCTGCTGTTGTCTGTACCAAACCACACTGGAAATAGTATTTTTTTTCTCTTTTGTTTCCAATGCAATAAATGAATGTTAACTTTTTGTTGGCAGTTTTTGCACAATGTAATACGTTTCATAAATGAACAAAACACACACACACCAGCAATTAGGATTTTTCTTTCCCCCCAATTTATGACTGAAGTGATACATGTAAATACATATGCTTTCTTTTTAAAAGTGGATTGTACAATATTACCTCCACGTGCAGGACAGAATGGTGCAGAAAGAGATGGGTAAACCTCGTCTTTAGCCTCAACTCAAAACTCGCATTGCTAAATGTTACCTCTCCTGTATGTTTGACTTTGAGTTGTTTTCCTCTTATATTCATATATATCAGACACTGAAATCTGACTTTTCAGTGAAGTAGGAGACATATTGTGTCCAGCAGTTAAACTTTTATTAATCAATTTGAGTTTTCACAATAAGGCTTAATGAGCCCATGTACTAGTGTATTTAACTTTTCATGTGGAGAAACCACAAATGATCATCTAGTATTTTAATATGTTGTCAAAAGCATTTTAAATTTCTCACGTTTTACCATTCATGACTTATAGCAGTGAGAAGCTTAGTTTATTTCCTTTTAAATTTGGATTTGGATCTTTTTAAGTGTAGTTAATTTGAATTTTAAATCAGAACAAAGTCAAAGTGGGTGTTTTTTTTTTTATTACTGGCCGTCATTGCAGAGGATTTATAAAGTGGCAGAGTAAGATCGGCAGGATAAAAATGTAAAAACAGGTAGTTGAGCTTAATAAAACCAAATCATGGCAAAGTAAAAATAGTCAATGCACCACTAGAGACTGCTCTGACACAAGAGTGCGACAACTTCTGCCTACTGTCTACCTCTGAGTTACACAATGTCAGTGCTTTATGATGAAGCAATGAAGCAATCACAGGAATTCTAAAATTCTGCATTTGAATTTGGACCATTTCAACCACTGTGCTTTTAAATTTAAGGGAAAAAAAGATTTGCAAACGTGCAAATATTTTTGCTGTAGTGGTGAAACTTAAGTAAAATTTGCCCCCCTTAAAAAAAAAACAAAGAAAACCCAAAAACATTGCATGCCCACATGTACTGTATGTCAAAATCTGCTGTGTTCATACTGGCTGCTGAGAGATTCCTTCCTAACATACTTTATAAGTTAGAGATAATATGGGAAACCACTTAAAATTCACATTGTCAAAATAACGTCCAAAGAATATTTGAAGTTACCATCGGGTTTCAGGTGCTGAGTCACAGTGGAGTGATATTAAGAAAGAACACATTCTGATAAATGTGACTCGGACAGCTGACGCATCATATTAGCTTCAGCTTTTGCACTGAGGAAGGATTATTGTGAGATTAATAAGGGAGCGCATTAGTAAAGGATCTCTCCAGACTCAGTGTAAACAGCAAACATGTACTGTTTTTAAGGGAAGTGTGAGGTACTTATGCACAGTCAATGAGTTACATACGGTAAACAGCGTTTAGCACGCTCGGAGACAGGAGCACCAGGATTATGCATTGATTTAATGTGAACAGGGACAGGAGAGAAAATGTGCTGTTACCTTGTTAAAAAGAAATAAATGACATTCTAACTGCACAACATTTTGTGTATTTGCAGCAGTTTACCATGACAGCTGTTCCTTTCCTTCCTGTCACTACATTTTTGCTGAGGCTGTATTACAGCACATCAGCTGTCCAGGTAATACGTATGACAGAGAAATGGCAAACAGGTGAAGATATTCAAAATATAGATCACATTTAAAAAATATTACTATATATATTATTTATATTGGGGTTTTTTTCCCAGTTGAGCACACTTTTACAGACCTACAACACATTTTCATGTAATTCTCCCGTCTCCCTCTGTCTACTCTACGTAACACACTGACTATGCATAAGTACCTCACGCACTCAAACTATCCCTTTATTATTCATATAGGCACCTTGCTATTGTTTTAACACATACAAAAAATGTAAACCTATCCATTACTGTGACAGTCCACTGAGAGATATATGTATTTAGTGCACTCTCTATAGAGTAGTGGTTTTCATCCAGTTATAACTCATTAAACATCACATCATACTGATAAAAAAAAAAAAATCACATTATCGTGTCAGGAGAGAGGTTTTAGCAGAAAACTGGAGTTGCAAAAAGGGAAAGATCAGCAGGTTATTAGAAACGGCAGCGGGAAAGTGAAGTGGGTGGATACATTGATGAAAGAAAAGTGTAGTGCAAGGCTACTGAGATGCAGAGCATGTTACACGAGTCCCTATGACTAAAGGTTCAGGTATACATTCAAAAGTTTGGTTTCAAAGAAGCTGAAATCCATCGAGACATGACAGGTGTGAGAGTCTGTGTTCAGAGACGGCCTCTCCTGCCACAGCACAACAGAGTCGGGGAGTGTGTGATCTGCCATTTATGCCTCGATAACAAGCATTTCAATCGAGCTATGCATGTCACAGGCTGAGAATAAAGAGGTGGAGCAGGGCTCCAATTATACTATGGACTTTGTATTCACCTTTTGCCATCACAAGCTTTAAGTGTATGTGTGTGTGTGTGTGTGTGTGTATTACAGATTGACTTTGACATAAGATGAAGGTATATATCCCTCCTCTCCACTCGCTCTAAGGACTCTCATCCAGCCGTCTCCTTTATCCTCCTCCATTACACTCAGCATCTCTCCTTCTGTGACAGAGATGGTGCCCTCGCTGTTGCCTGCATACAAACACACACATACACATATGAACACACACACACACACACACACATATATATTTACAAAAAAACGAAACAAAAAAAAGATCTATTTATTAAAAGTGAAATTTGAATTTTAAAATATACCATCAAAGGTGTATAGAGCCGTGCACTGGCCAATAGGATTCTCTATGTCGTCAAACTCATCGTCAAACTCTGTGTAGATGTTATGGCCCTGGTTGGCTGCTACGACACTGGAGATACATATATATATAGGCAGAAACATTTATTGCATCACACAAATATAATACCTGGTTACGCTGATAACAAGCTGATAAACCACAGTATCTGTGATAGAGGTCTAGTGTCACAGTGTTTCATAAAAAGGCAGTAAAAGCGCATCTTTTTAGATGTTTTGTAAACACTGGCTTCATTTTACAGTGTCCCAGTGATACGTGGGACACTAAGGCTCTGGTGGGGAATAGGAATACAGTGGGTAGACTCATGTAACATGCACTTGTTGACTTAAAAAGAAATGTTGTGCTCGAGAGGCCACTCATATCTAATCAGATCATTCTCTAGTCCACATACGGACGTGATAATGGGGGAGGAAAAAAAGCACTGTGTCACTACACCCGGAAAAATAAGTATCATTTTCAGTAATTTTAGTATTTTGGTAAATTCATGGCAGTCTAACAGCAGTAGAGGTCTGACAGCAGTAAATATGCTACTTACAGATCGCAGCTTTTAACTTGACAGACAACCCAACAAGACAGTGGTGTTCTCATTTAACTCACGGCAAGAAAATGAATGGGAGCATTTTGCAAAATGTCAAACTATCCCTTTAAATCCAGGCCTTACCCATGTTGAGTATTATTGTTGATGGTGTTGGAAGATTCCTCTCCTCCCACTGCTTCTGACAGCCATGACTGTAATGACAACGAGTCAGTTGACACATCGATTTTCTCGTCCGCATGTATATTTGCACTCGGCAAGTTGTCCAGTTGCCCGTCTTAGTCGGACTATGGCCTTAGCGCAATTACACTTTGCATGTAAATGTAGCTGAGTGTAGCTGGTAACATAACTGCAGCTTAAAGTGTAATCTGTCATCTATGTGCACGTGTGTGTGTGTGTGTGTGTGTTAACCTCATATTTGGCTAGCTCCCCCCTCAGGCGCCCTATGTTCTGGGCAGTCTCTGTGATCTGAGGCTCCAGACTGGATGGGTCTCCCATCGGTGGATTCTGCTCATACACACCCTTCATCTTCTCCAGTGCATCACTGAGGTCAAAGCAGGGAAGAAAAGTATTATAACTCTGGACATGAAAGCACTGATTGAGGAAGCTTCTCTCTCCAGTGCAGCACTGCTGATAAGGTGGGGAGGGGTCCACGGAATTGCTAAAGGGACCTGTCCAACTACAGCATGTGCTTTAGGAAGAATTTATAATTTACTCTATTGATCAATATTTCCATAACAACCTATTGAATGTAAATAAGGTGATCTGAGAGAAGGGAGAAAAACACTTATGCACCTCCTCTGGGCTCTGCGAACAGCTTTTGCAAATCCTGTCCTGATAGGGAGACTCTGAGCAATTACAGTTAATTCCTATTTCAACTAATCTGCATACAGGTCACCAAGAGATTAGCAAGCTTGGTTCAGCCGAGATTGAGAAGAATGTGAGTGGCAAAATGTCTGATGAGCTTGGGTTAAAGTGTTAAAAATGTGTGGTTTTTTTTTCCACAGATAGTTGTGATAATTGTTGGTTATGTTGTCACCTTTGATCCTGCAACTTCTGCAGCTCCTTGGTGATTTCATCAATCTTCGCTTGCAGCCTCTTCTTCCTCTGCTCTGGAGGAAGGTGAGAGAAATCTTCTGCAGCCGGCGGCTACACAAACACACACAGAACACATGCAGACAATTAAGTGACCTGAACATCCTGTCCTGAAAACAACTCTCACCACCAGATGTCACTCCTCAGTCTCTCCTTCTTGCTGCTTATACAACATCTACAGTCT
The DNA here is from genome assembly GCF_019176455.1 of Solea senegalensis. Taxonomy (NCBI): domain Eukaryota; kingdom Metazoa; phylum Chordata; class Actinopteri; order Pleuronectiformes; family Soleidae; genus Solea; species Solea senegalensis. Next base: position 20,242,205 of record NC_058026.1, read on the forward strand.
GATTCAAAGGTTACAAAGATCACATTAAGAAAACAATATGAAGCCACACAACTATTCCGTAAAAAGGGACTTTGATCAAAGATGGTGAGAAATGTGAACCATAAACATCAGAAAATATTGCATTATTTGAACATCTCAATTAGAAAGAGACAATTTAAGACCCAGTTCTCGTGTGATGCCATAACAATGTCCATTTAGGAAAGTTTGATTCAAATTTTAAATTGTTAAATAAAGGGAAAAAGGTGCTTTAAATTGATTATTAGTTTTTTTCACCTTGACCTTCCAAAACTGGATTATTTGCATGAATTATTTAAGTTTTAAAACACATTATTTCTAAATGACGTGGTATGGCATCACAGAGTAAGATTTTTTGGTTTGAAGATAAATTTAATATAATGATAATTATTGAGTTAAATCCCCTGAATTTGATTTAAAAAATTAAAGAGTAACTGCACCCAGATAATTCAATATTGCTTGCACGGCCACCATGCAAGCAAGGTATATTTTAAAGAAAACAATGGATTTCTTCACCATGTGAATTCTTTTCACTTTGACACATGAATTTAACTTTTTGTCTCGACAGACACGTGACATTGGTTTCTCAATTTTAGGCATCTGACATTAAATCTAGATCACAATGGTTCTCAAACTGCGGTACGCAGGCTTCCGCCGGTGTTACTTGGAGGACCAAACCAGAGTGTATAGAAAATAAATCGAACATCTTCATCTAATTTCACTATAGTGTCTGAAATATATGTGGCGATTGGCAATAATGGTGGTACTTGGTATTAAAGGTTTAGGAACCACTGATGTTTGTCTGTGACCAAATGCCCCCCACACCAAGATCTATTAAATCATTTATTGATCAGAAACAAATTATTTTATGACAATGGTGTTGCATGAAGGAACATTTGCATATTTCCACCCACAGAGGTCAGTGCAGCACAGTCTAGTGTGGAGTTACTCTTTACACATTATTACTCGTTAAAAAAGGAATCCAGCACCAGGACACTGTTACATAAGCACCTTTGATGTTCACCCTCTACATGTAACAATAATGAGTGTTACCATGTGCTTTTCAGCATGAGATATCTGGACAGAGAGAAATGGAGACAGGGTGAGATACAGTGGGTGTTTCAACAAACACGGGTGAGACACTTCACAAAAACAGGATGTTAACTTTGTTTTACGAGAGCATGGGCAACAGAGCAAGACTGTCAAAATAAAGAAAACATTTGCACAAAAATGTATCGGTGAGCTGGACGTAAACACAACAGCGAGTCAGCAAGGGTGGGGCGGTCACTCACCAAGCAAGTTCTGCGTAATATTTTTAACGTGGAAATCCGAGGTTTGACAGAGCGATTGAACTCCCTCAGAGAGAGAGAGAGGGGGGAGTGCTGCAGCTTGGAGAGGGGGAGGGAGAGAGAGGGGCTGCAGAGTGGGAAAGGGGACGGGGGAGAGAAAGATGGAGGGGTGAACTAAAGTGGGGAGAAGAAAAAAAGACAAGGTGGAGGAACAGAAAGCAGAGGAAGAAAGAAATGACACTGGAGGAGAAGAGAAGAAGATTTTTTTTTATAAAACAGCAGATAAAGCTTTGAAGAGATAAAGCAGTGTATTGGGGCAAGTCTGTGCAGCAGACTGGAATTAGAATTGGCCCCTGAGGGCAACAGGGTGGTGGGGTAAGACATGAATGGAATGTGTGCCGTGTTTTATGTGTGTGTGTGTTTGTTTCAAAGCATTATTAAGAGGCTATCACTGTGTCAGTCCTGCAGAAAGATAAGAAACATCTGTGCTCTGCTCTTCATGTGGATCTGACTGTTGGTGATTTCACACTCAACTTTTTTAAGCAAGTTCTTCACTTCTTGCTTGAACATTTACCTGAGTGATTTGTCACGTCTTCAAACCAGAAAAAAAACAGGTTTATCCACAGTCAGCCGTAACACGACACCTCGTCTTCTAAGTGTTTTTACCCTATGTTGTGTTTTTGCATGTTTCCCTCTTTCCTTCAGTATCTCATATAAACTTTAGTGTGCATGTGAAATATCTGCAGACTTTCAACACAGGCTGTATATAAAAAGTGCATGTAGTCAGCCAGTATGCTGGCAAAGAAGTGACTGACCGATCACAGCAGACGCTGCTTTGCCACAGTTAAGTTGACCTTTGACTCTTTCCTTTTACTACACCGTTTACATTTGTGCTACACCTCGTCTTTAATGATTTCTTGGGTTAAGGCCAAAATTTAGTTCGTATGGTCACAGTGACCTTGGCCACTGACTCATCCTTGATGAAGTTCCCTGACGTCTCGAGAATACGGATGAACGACAAACAGCTTGTCTTCAAGACAGGCTGCACAGCACTTAGACATAAAAACATTCGGATTTAGGCTTTGTGTCGATTTAATTTAATTTAACTGCATTCAACTGTATTCTCTGTACCTTATTATTGTGTCAGATTGTTTATGTCTTTTACATCCTGTGCATTCATTTTCTCTTGTGGTTTCTAATTTTCTAATTAGTGTTTTCATTAATGTTTAATCAATGTTTTTAATACCTGTGAATGTAATAGTCCTTCCTGAATTATGCTTCTATTAACATTAATTTCTGTCTATTGTATACTCTTCTGCATACTTGAGTAATATTGTATAGTTTGTTATTTAAATTTTATATTCTGGGTTGTTTTTGTTTTGTTTTGTTCGGTGATTACTTGCACAAATGTTTGTCAATGTGCACTGTCCCTGTTTAACTAATGTAATAAAACAAATACATTAATGAATGAATTAAGGTTGTTTAATAGGGTTAAGGTAATTATTTTAAGGCAAACTTAATTAATTGGTTTATATGGTTATATGGCTGAGAAACAAAGGAAGATTTAGCCAGAGAATGTGTTAGCCCAGATAGATCGAACCACAGCTGGAGAACAGGATCCAAACAGGACAGTCGGGATATTCAGGTTGTCAAATGAAAGCAAAGCATTAACAGGGAGGGGAGAGGCCACGGGGATCTTGTCTATGACACGCTGCACTTCATAGTCAAACTTAAACGGAGGTGTGTTCACCTTGTGCTTCTTGCTGAAAGGCCAGAGCTTGGTGCGCACTTTGGGCGGGTGGAGGCTGGAGTCAGAGGTCGCTGGTTTGATTCCCTGGGTATAATCTTCAAAATCCACATCTCCAGGTCGCTCAAAACCGGACTTATGCTGCTCTATGAACAGGATTGAGTCCTGAGAGGACACAAACACAGAGAGGGACACTCACTCACATCACAGCAACAGATACAGTCAGAATTCAACTGTGTGATGTAACAATAAACTGATCTGTTTTTATAAGCAATAGGAGCATAAACGAGAATGTGGACACAAAAACATACTATAGGTCACAGTACACAATCCAGGTTATAAACATCTGTTATGAAGACAACATGGGTTATGCAACTTGCACCCATGTCCACAGTAGTTATAAGAACTGCAAAACAAAGTGTATAAATTACAGAAGTTAAGTGATCAATTGGTTTTGATTGCAAATAATTGCAGAAAAATTATATAACTTTGCAATTCACAACAGTTTTTAGGTCCATATTAAGTATGTTTTTTTTTCACTTCTAAACTGATTGATCAACAGTATTTTTTCCAAAGCCGCATTATGTTTCAGTTTAATTTATTTGCACATGTGAGAGTTGTTTCTTTTCTGACACTGAGGCTTTGCTGCTGCTCACAGGAGACACACTTTCACTTTCCATCTCCGCCTGCTGACACGCCTGCTCTCCATCTCCGACATGCGAGAACGATTCAAATCGGTTCAGTTGGTGGGACAGTTACGCATGTGCATGAACACACACACACACACACACACACGAGTAATGCAGGGCATAAGTGCAGCTCCTTATTTCTGCAAATTGGAAACTCAGCGGGGAAACCATGCTCCATGAGGTTTTGGACTGTTTTGAATCCGGTGTGCAACATTTATGAGGGTTTAATGGTAGACACTGAATATACAATCCATAGGTATGTTTGAAAAAGTGTAAAATCACTTAAAAATACAAATTGTTTGGTTTTAGCAGCCTTAAAATATGCATTTTTTGTGCTTTAAAGATCATCTTGTGTTGCCATGTTTCTACAGCAGCAAGCACACCAGCCAGAAAAATTGCATCCTTTTTGGTATGTGAAGGCTTCTGTAGTTCCCCAAAGCACTTGGGAATGGGAGGTTTGAGTAGAAGAATCCTCTGTTTGTACCAATGTGCAATTGAATGTCAATAATTCTTCTTCATCATGTGGGCATAAGCACAGAGAGATGGATTTATAGCCCTGCAAACTCACAACATTTACCTGTTTCTCATTGATTTTCGTGCCCGCCGCAGAGATTCCCTCCAAACACTTGGAGATGATGGGCAGCACGTTCTTTTCAATGTCTGAAAACTGACAGTAGCCCTCCGCCAGTCGCCGGATCCTCCGCTCATCCATGTCCTGCAGTTTCTGTTCACCACACAGACACAAGACAACCTCATCTAATTTCACACCCCAATCCAGAAGACGAAGAGAAGATTCTGGAGAAACTAGGTTTGTTTGGCTGAACATGTGTGTCACTTTCTCACATTGAAGATCTGCGGTGTCTCTGTGTAGTAGAAGTAGTTTTGTTCCTTGTTGAATTTCTGCAGCTGCGACGCGTAGTCGTTCCTACACTCCTCCGCCGTGTGCACGCGGGCATGGGCATGCTGCCTGGCCTTGAGAGTGAAGGACAGATGGAGTGGATGGAAAGGAAAGGGAGGGGAAGATCAAAGGATGCAGACGAGGGAGAGGGGAAGAGATGCAAAACAAAATGCAAAGAGGGAGAAATGCAGGAGAGAGACAACAGTAGTAGTTTTTACACAGTCTCAAAATCAGTGTTAAAACATTCATTCCTCAATGTGTTTCTTTACTTTCTCCACATCCAGCTTTGTGGCATTGAGGTCGCTTTCTGTTTTATCTGCTTGTTGCGTGGCCTTATCTGCTTCTGCCCATTCTTTGGCAAAGCGCTTCTTAGTCTGCAGGGCACAAACACACATGAATGAAAACATTAGTCCTGAGGGATTCCACAAATGTAACTCTCAGTGAGAAAGTGACGGGCTGGTTTCACACTGGATGCGTGTGCGGTGCATGGCGGCGGCGGCAGCAGCAGTGCTTGCTCATTGTGTGAGCTGTTGGGCGCTATACAAATAAAATTGAATTGAACAGGTTAACATGTGTGACTAGCAGCCTTAAGGCATCGCACAAGCTTCCAGTGTGAATTTATAGACTAATAATACAAAATAAAATAAAGACTTACAACAAAATCTATGTGCATGATAGAAAAAGGTCTGTAGGAAAACAGATTTTGTTAAAAGCTGCATCAACAGGTGACTCACGCTTTCTAGTTGTTTAAAGCTGTCCCCTAAAGTCTGCTGGGCCTTTTTTGCATCCGACAGGTGCTGAGAAAAGAAGAGGTCACAGTGAATGTGCTGCAGTTTGAGGAGAAAACACACCAGAACCTAATAATAATAATAAAAAAAAAACAGTTATCTGCCAAACTCCCGCTTCCTACAATCCTCCCATTTCTCTTTCCTCCCTCCTCCTCCTCCTCTGTCTCTCACTGTTTTCCGTTCTTGTTTGAGCTCCTGCAGATACTTGGTGAGTTCGACACAGATGCCGGTCATCATGTTTTCAGCGATGAGCTCCCGTTGGCCGGCGAAATCGTTCAGCTCGTTCAGGATCTCCTGGAATGACGCGTAATTGCTGAATCTGCCGCAGGAGAAATGAGATGATTAAACAAATCATCTAGTGAACCAGGAACAACCCGCATTTCAGTCAAAGAAGGGCTGCTCCATAATTTTTTAAAAGGTTTACAACAACTGAGCATTTGCACTAATAACATCCAAATGCAAATTCCAGTTAATTGAAAGTGGACATTTATTTGGTCTCTCACTTGCAGTCTTGTTCGTCTTTGCTCCCTCGTTTGGCATATTTCTTTGACAGACTCCTGTTGAGACAGTCAAAAGCACAAACACATGAATACAAAATAACATCCATGAATCTATTGTATGTTAATCAAAGTTAATAATCTATGCCTACGAAATGTACGGTGGCCTGGAAGTGCAAACCATTATTATAAAATGTGAAATACTTCTGTGAAACACAAACTTCATGGATGCTGTTCTGCTATAAACCAAACAGGTTTATACCAGTCACCAGCTAACCAGAAGGTTTTTTTTTTATAAATCAGCAAATCTTATGTAGTACCGCTTCCTTTCAACCTGGTTTTCAAAATAAGAGCCAATGACTCCGTCTTTTTACTTCTTATGTCAAACTTTTGCCATAACGTTCACTGTATTAGTTGATGATATAAAATAAAACAAAACAAATGTTTGAATGTCATTCAACAAGTCTTGTCTTGGCAGTTTACATGTTAAATAGTATAATATATAGTAATACTATATTATGGGTCTTACTGTCTTACTGGGATTTGTAAAAAGTAATAATGGTTTGCACTTCCGGGCCACTGAAAAATGTCCTTTGCACAGGACTGGAAGAGTTACATGAACCTGGTGAGTGGGTAAATCTGTTTTTAAAATAAAAATATCTATATTTAGCGTCAGAATATCGATAAATCATATTTCATGAGTCAGGACAAAATACTGCATCAATATTTCATCTCACAACCCTAATAAACATGCAAACCTGAGTTGCTTGGCGTAGCTCTGTTCTATCTCCGTCCGTTCCTTCACAAACTTAATGTAACGCTCCACCAGGTCCAGGCCTGACTGCGTATGCTTATCAATGACATCATACTGGTCCTAAAAGAGGAAGAACACATTTTTACAAACACAGGGGGCCTCTGCTAACAAAAACACCTCCAGGCTGACAAGTCACAGCAAACCTGTGTAAGCTGAAGGTTTGAATAGTGACACACTGTTTGCTCCAGCATTTTTAATCGATTGTCAAGGGTGGTTAGATTAAGATTAATGCAGAAACTAAAATTAAAATGGTAAAATGGCCCAAAACATTTACACAAGCCGTGTCAAAAAAACAACAAAAAAAACACATGGCATTTGTCTGCAATGGGAATAGACTAGAGGTGGACAAATATGGTTTTGTCTACGGTCTTGCTTTCAACAGCTCACTCCTAGCACCAAAGCCCACACACAAAATCCGTGATTTTGCATCACAACACACAGGAGTTAATAATCTACTGCTGATTCCATCAGTAAAGCTGCAGACACACTGCACAATCTTCACAGTCTTTACTGATTTTGAAAAGACTTAGGAGTTCACACTAACCCAATGGTTTCAGCAGATTGTTTTATGTTGTTTGTAAGACTGAGGATCACATTTAACGACTGCGTCTGATGACTGAAGACGACATGATTTGTCAAACCAACTGAACACATCACACAAGAGCGACACTGAGAAGGGTAAACAAACATGGACGACAGACGGTTCTTCGCTGTTGCTGTTGATTGCGCAGCTATCTACTCTGAGAAATCAAAGAAAAAAAGACGGGTATGGGTGAAGTCATGGAGGAGTCGAAGTTGGCATTGTTGTTTAGATATTCCCGCAACTTCCTGTCGATCGGTTTAACTCATACAACATATGTATGTAATTAAATATACCTGGCACAAAAGCAGCAGTTATTTGTTGACATGATGTCGTAGGACAAACACAGGTTTTACCAGGCTTAAGAGAGCCAGAGTCATGCTATTGTTCAAGTGTCAACACAGTCAGAGCCTCATACAGCCAGACTTATTATTATTATTATTGTTATTATTAATAAAATAATAATACTTTTACTTTTGCTTTCTATCAGAGTGCTTTGCAGGGAAAAACACCTGTACACAGTTTCCATTTATTTTTTGGCCTGTCTTTGGACATTGAGACAAAAAAAAATTTATTTTGCAGAATCTGGTGTTCATGTACAACTACAGTGTTTTTTTTTTGTTTTTTTTAAATAAAATTTGTTTTTCTTCATTTTCTGGCCCGTTTATGGTTAAAATAAGAAAAACATTTTGAGGCTTTGTTGTTAAAGGGTTAAAAATGTGTGGTTTTTAATCACAAAATAATCACTATGTTGTCCTATGAAATTAAAAAAACAAAAAAAACATAGTAGTAGAGTAGGAATTCCATTTTCATGAGTGGATTTGCCACAAATAGAAAGTCTTCAAAAAACTCAGCACACAAACACACGCCCACAGAGTCTCCTCCCTTCTCTCTGTCTCTCACACAGGTAAGGAACACAAAGGTGCAGTATAGAATAAAAGTGAATACAGGGCAGGCACTACTCTGCTTTCAACATTCCTTTTTTAACAGACATTCATGCCTTCAAAACACACACACACACAGAGTGGTTTGCACAGCTAGTCTTCTTAGGACACTGCAGTGTCTTCCATTCATTTGGACGGCCTAAACAAGGCCTTATCCCTAACCTTAACCACAACCCACTCCAGTTTAATCACACCACAATTCAAATCCTTAGCCCTAAATATAACCAGTTCCTCAGAAATGAGGATCTGCCTTGTTAGGTTTTGGTCTCCATGAGGACTACTTTTTCTGACAAGGTCCTTGATGGGTAACAAATACAGACACACACACAGAGGAACCGGTTGAGCAGGTAACATTTGTCCTCTCTGTCCACACAGACTGACACATACACAGAGTCCTGACGCTCAGCAAAGACCTCACTGTAAAATGTGAGCACAAATCTGAACAGAGAGGACGCAGAAGAGTGTGGAAACCCTAATAACAGGGCGGTTCTGTTGTGAAATACACAGTTAGACTGGACTAGGTCTACGCCGTGTGTGTGTTTACTTGTGTGTTTGTTACCTCTTAAAGGACTTTTTCTGACGTAAACTCAGACTTTGTCAGGGCTGCTGTCCAGTGGTCCTCATGGAGACCAAAACCAGGTCTGAATGAGGCAGAACCTCATTTCTGAGGCTGTCCGGGGGGGTTGTACGTGTGTGTGTGTGTAGGCTACACTGAGCCAGAGACACAGATATTGCGTCCTCAGAGGAGAAGGAACCTTAATTCAGATCCAACATTAACACAGTTAGCAAATGTCCTGGATATGAGAGCAGGAGCAGGAGGAAGAGGAGGAGGTGGAGGAGGAAGGAACAGGAGGAGAAAACATAAGGGGAGTTTGTCACTTTCCTGCACCAGGAAAGAGAAACATCATGTGACCGAGAAACAACATGTTGATCTTGATGGTGGGTTTTAAGAATCCATCGAAGTACGCTCACGTTTCCCACTTCAGTTGCTACAAACCAGTACTTTTGTGAAATAAATATCTGCATGTATGTACAAGAGCAGGAAATAGTGATCCTAACACAGAGAGTGTTCAGGAATGAGATAATCATTAGCTCAGTGCAAACCTCCGCCCTACCACTGACAGTCTCAGGGGGTCTGTCCAGACTCTGCAGCCAGATGGACTCAACTGGTCCCACCCCTCTGTGTGACGAAACACAGCCGTGTTCACTGATCCTGGCTGCTCGAAGTCAGACTTTACTTCACATCAATCACGGCGAAAGAGACCAACCATCAGAAAGCACTTCGTCTATGGGGTCATTTAGTAAAATGGGACTATTTATTACTAAGTATTTAATTTTACAAATATTGAAAATACAGGAAATAGTAATGATTGGGATTTCACTCACAATGAAACACAAATGACCTCAATAAAAATATTCATTTAATCATTAAATGAAAAATGATGGATAACACGACAGGCTCCATTCTTAGTGCATGTGCTCTACTATACTGTTGATGTGTATTTTGGACAGTTCACAGTCTAGAGTCTCTAGACAATGACAGGAAACAAGGGCAGAGAGAGCAGAGTGCAACAACAGCAACAAACATTCCCATGGCCAGGAATCAAACTGTGGCTGTTGCAGTTATGCCACTGGATTATCACACATGTGCTGTTTTAATGAAAGGTACACAAAGAATAGAGAATAATACATTTAGTAATTTACAGTCTGACCATTCAACACTTCTGATACCAGCGAGCAGAACTTGCTAAAATACCCATTTCCCCTCTTTTTTCCACTATACAGTTTCAGAATGGTTCACTACTTCCTGCATGACCAGAGCACAGACTCAGTCTGACACTGACCAGTCTCTGAACTGAAATACAGAAGCAGGGGTTTGCGATGTGGTTCGCTGCTCACTATCGCAGGCTTTCAGCAGTACTGTCGCTAAATACACCAGACTCCTCTCTGTTAAATGTTGACATTTGAGAAACATGAAAAACAGTTTAAAACAGGAGTCACGGTTAAAAACTGTATCTCTCGTTCTCCCTCTTTCCTGCTTCACTGTCCTGTCCAATAAAAGCAAAAAAGCCCCACCAAAGTAACTGTGCAGTGAAGGTCAATCATCCATGAGAAGCAACAATAACTGAGGCTTTGACGTCTGCCTTGTCGATACACACAATGTCTTCAAATGTCTCAATTAGGGCTTTTTATTACTTAATTAATCGTCGGCTATTCTGATAATCAATTTTTTTTTGTAATTAAAACAAGTTCTCTGAGTTTTCAGGTCGTGAAAGGTGAATATTTTCTGGTTTCTTTGCTCCGTAGCACTAAGAAATCATTCAAAGTGACATTTAAATATAAGACATTTAAAAACATCATCATTTCAAGGTTTGGGAAACACTGTACTCGATTAATTATAAATAAAATATTAAATTATAATAATATATAATAATATAAAATAATCAACAGATTTTTTGCCAATGTTTCAATGTTCCATGTGAGCTGGAATTACATTATGATGATAAGGAAACTTTAAACCGTGTATTCTATGTTTTATTAATTGCATTTTTTCTATGTTTGTATCTTCAAGTTCAGAAATATTCTTTTCTAAAATGATTGTTCGTTATTTGATAAATTGTGACACGGTGAAGAGTATTTCATTCAGCAGAGCAGGACATTTGAACACATCTGGCTGGAGGTATCCCTCACTTTTAACCTCCAGAGAAAGCTGTTCTCGTCAGGATGCACTATATTTTATAATATCTATATCAACTGATTGACTTGTATTACGTATTACCTAATATGACCTATGCCCGACTTAAATAATTGTGCGGTCTACAACTATATGTTTTTTAATGAAGGAAATGTACATCTGCATCTGCTGCGACAGGAGTATGAACAATCTTATCTAACTTTCACTGCAGAAGAGAACTGGTATCAGTTACCGGACAAAGCACTCCTTATGTATCAGCAAAAAGTCCAATATCCGGTATGCCGACCCCAATGCAGACAATGATTCTGTGATAATCAATATATTGCAAGACAATCACATAGCGATACATCACGATATCTGTCTCACTGAAGGAAACAAAACATCCGTGAAAAGTTAAAAGTCTATGTACTGAACGTGAATGGAGCATCTCTCCACCATTATCCCGCTGTAAACGCCCTCTTCTTCAGCCAGGTAACTTCTGCCTAATTTTCATGAGGAGACATAAATTAGCGACACCAAGAGAGTGGAACTGGCAGGTGCCTTCATTTATTGATTAAAATATCTATATTTGTATTGATTATCGTATTGCATGAGGAAGGACAAATCTATATGTTGACCCACCCCTAGCAAACATAATGTTACATGTCTGATTTCCTGTCAGACATGTAACAAAACAAATGTGATCATCAGCCATGCTGGTTTCACATGCACATGCTACCACTCGTTCCGTTTCTTCCTTACTGACCAGGCGTCAGAGGCGGAGCTTTAAACAGTGGAGTTTGCCTCTCACGCATGAGTAGGTCGAGCACAAGGTTATTGTAGTCAACAAAAACTATATCATATTTGTTAACTGAAATAAAAATAAAAACTAGAGCTTTAAAAAAAAACTGAATCGTGTCCAAATACATTTTTAAAATTGCATCTTTTGTTGGGTTTTTATGACACACAATACTTATTATGACCTTTTTGCATTTTACACCTGGCAATATTCCATATTACAAAAGAAAACTATAAAAATTAAACTAAAACTAAGCATTTACAAAAAATACAAACTAATGAAAACTAGCAAACCCGCTCCAAGAAAACAAATCAAAATTAAAACTAAAAATAACTATTATAACCTTGGTCAAGTATCTTACACCAACAACGTCACCTGTGACATCAGATGGCCCAGAGAGAAGCCTCAACTTCCGGTGTCACCTGAGGATCACTTCCTATAGAGTCATCTCGCAAGCCTACGAGGATTCTGAGTGACCGGGCGCCTGGTGATCAAGGATTCATAAAACTGTAGTTACATGCCGACGTTGTCTTTTGCATTTATCACAAATGTTCTGCTGCACAAATTACACTTTCGGTTTGACAAAGAGAGACAGTTTAAGAAATCTCTTAGGTCTGTTTCCATCAATTAATAGACCAAACCAATCGTTGATGAGTCACCAACAAATACAGTTGCAGCTCCACTGGTTGATGCATGACCTGAAATTGCTGTGACTAATCAATTGTTTCAACTCTTACATTAATAGAGAGCCTCTGTTTTGGTTTTACCACAATGATGTCTGATAAAACAAACATCACAGCTCGCAGTGAACAAATCACAAACAGCAATGGTTATAATCATTCTGAGCTTCAGCATTAACAAACAGCCCAGCAGCCTCACCCACTCTGTTTAACTGCTGAATAATCTCAGAGGCATGTCGACTCTGACCACAATCACAACAGGATCTGGGGAAAATGTGTTCACTTTGCTCATTTCACTGCCAACTATTAAACCAACTCAAACAAGCGACCCATGCCAGGACATTCTGTTTGAAATAAAACATATAATTGTACTGACAATAACGTGAATTTGTTCTTTAATCAGCCTAATAGAGCTCTGTAATAACAAGACACTCAACAGAAAATGATTCATGGTCTGATTATTAATCAGTCCCAGCTCCTCATACAGAAGGATGTCGTGGCTTTTATGTGTCGTCAATCAAATGTCTTTTGGTTTTCATTCCTGGTCAAAGCAGAACAAGCAAAGAGGAAGATACTCACAAGTTCAGATGTGTTAGTCTCACTCTACAAGTTCAGTTACTACTGATTAGGTGACATTTGATGACGTAACAACGGTAATTCCCAACCTACACCAGGTAGATTATGTCCTGAGAAGTACTAGTAGAAGTCAGGCAGGAGGACTGATGGAGTGAAATGTGTCAGGGCTGCCAGGGGACCCATAGCTGAGAGGATGGCCCCTTTAACAGCAATGAATGTTTTATGAAAAGTTCTCCAACCAGTGGCCAGATAAACATTCAGCACCTGTCCTACCTGTCTCTACTTTGTTTTTAAAATGTTTTCCTCTTCTAAACGCTGTAGTATATATGCCAAGACTGTCTGCGGCAGAAATACACCCAAAAAAACAAAGAAGAAGACGTGGAGCATAAACCTTGTGAGCTTGTGCCCAAACTCCAAACACAAACAAGACCACGACAAAGTTGGCGACAGCAAATGCAAGACGGAGAGGTGGGGCTATGACATCGTTTTCCGGGAGTTGCATATTAGTTTTATACAAGCAAACACATTTTGACCTTCTTTTTTTTCAATCTGGGCCCTGTTTTCCAAAAATAGCCATTTTATGGTTCCCAAAATGCCAGTTTCTTGTGTAGAAAAAGAACTTGTTCTTGTGTGTGTACAGGCCTTCAAAAAGAGAAAAGGACTAAACATGACATCCAAGGTTACTGTTTTCTTCATCATTCCCCTTCTTTTGACCAAAACAATAAATGCCACACCAAAACACAAACGTCTCACCAACTGTTACGGACTTGGGTGAATGACCACAGCCCAAGTGAGGCTACGTCAACATTACTCCACTCTTAAAAAGACGTTTTTGAGTCCCGATACCAAAGAAGTTTGAAAACACTGTTTGCAACGTCAGGGCTGCGTTTTAGTGTATCCGGGCAGAAAGAGGAAACCTTTGAAAACATTACCACATACAGGTCTGGCATATGCACTTGAGAGTTGTCGAGGATGGTTTTTCGGGAAATGCAGTTATCCATACATGGTACTTCTAAAGCAATGTGACACGCAAGTACTCTTTCAACTTCTCAAATAAAATATGAATGATAATATTTATATGCACATTTCCTGAAACTACGCCATGTTTACAGAAAACAAACTCAAAAGAAAAAGATTTGTTCCGTTTCTATGTGGCCTTCATATGTACACATCCAGATGCGGAAGGATTTTATCTGAAAATGCCATTTTAAAATGAACAAACAGACAATGAATTACAGCCATGTCCTTTTATAGCAAATTGTGGCAATACAATTCAGAACAAAAACTTGCATCTCTTTTAATAAGACGTACCATTCTTCTGCTAAAGAAGTCGTGTTTTTTTTAGCCCCTTTTCCTACCAACATTTCCAGGAACTTTTATCACCTGGAAGTAGAAGACGATAAATCCCTGGTTTGCGTTTCCACTGCACCTCAACGTTCCAGGAAAATGTATTGAAAAAGGGTGATGATGTACGGGGGATCCTTTTACAGGTCTTGTTTAAAGGTGGATTGCAGCCGCACTGGCTTAAACAGCTACAACATGTTTTCCACCAATCAGTGTTCTTCAGCACACAGCCCCGCCCCTCTGGAGTTCCTGGTAATCTAATGGCACTTTTCCACTACACAGTTCCAGTGTGGCTCGACTCGCTTTTCCATTCAGGGGGAGCACATGGTAATTTTTTATCACCTGCTATGCCGGTCACAGAGAGTGTCGTCACTGGAAGTCATGAGCACGACGTCCAACACAGGAATCAAAACGAACAATGTCTGTAGATCAGTTACAAACATGCGTTGATCTCCAACATTTAGAAAAACCTCAACATTTAACAGAGGATTCTGGCGTATTTGGCGACCGCACTGCTGCAAGCTGGTTTCATGCAGCCGTGCTATGATGACTCCGCCCACGTTGAGGAGGTGCTGTAGATGCATAACGATACCAAACTGAGTAGAGTCAAGCCGCGCCATGCCGGGCTAGAACTATATAGTGGAAAAGTGCCATAAAAATCCCTAATTGCGACTCTGTACTTCTTTGGATGAAAGATTGGGGTCAAGGAAAGGTTTTCCTGGTGAATTTAGGTGTTTTTTTTCTAAATCCCGGGTAAATGAGATAAGTTCCTGTGGTGGAAAAATGACTATTAAGAGGCTTAAGAGGCAGAAATGTTCCCAAATTTGGCAACCTTTCTTACTTATTTCAATCTTCTGCACCTAATTCCATTGTGTACCATTGTTTTACTTTATTTATGCATTTAATTTCCCCCTGCAGCCTTGATCTGTATAAGTGTTTTGTGATCTCTATTTAGAGATTTGTGTGTCATTATTCTGTGCAGGGGTCAGTATTCTGCCTCTGTGCAGCCATTTCTTTTTACTCTCTTGTTAATTTTATCTGCAGTCGTAATTAGTGTTATTTTAATCTTTTATTGTAAAATATTGTTGCAAGCTACTAGGAAAAAAAGGGGGAAAATGAATAAACTACACTGTTCAACAACTTTAAATAACACTGACACCCAAACTGACAGCCAAACATAAACTGGCAAATAATAAAGATGGAGTTTTTCAACCATTTTCTTTTAAAAATTGGATGCTGTTTTTGGTGTAGGACCCCAGGTGGGGCCCCTTAAAACACCCCAGTGGTGTGTACATTTAACCCCACACCAGTGTGTAGATAAGAAAGGGAAAGAAAAGGCCAGAGCCATAAACCTTCCTGCTTTTCTCTCTGTTTATGATAAGGTATGCAGCAGCAGTAGTTACGAAATCCTCAGGCTGTAAACTTTTTACAGAGACTCCTGTTATTGTCTCAAGGCTGTTTAACGAAGGCCCACAGTGAGAAAAACACGAGTGGGGCAAAAACAATAGCAGGGCAGTGTCTGCTCCACAGGGATGTTGGAGGAATTCGGTGTAAATGATTCTCCGCTCCGTCAGAGTCAGCTGTCAACTTACCCACAGATCTGTTCCCCAGTCCATGTCCGCGGAGGAAAAGCCCACGAATCCTCTCCCGACAGTGGAGCCGGATCCACGGAGCGCCCAGGTGGTGGAGGGGAAAAGTAAAACGCAGTCCTCACCTCAAAAACAACAGCAAACAACAATAACAACAACAACAGATCCCACAAAACTTTTCGAGTGTTGAAAGCGGAGGTGGCGGAGGAAACGTTCGGAGGAAGTCTACGCCTTCTCCTTGGCACGTATACGCCTGTTCTGCCTCTGCCTCTGTCCTGTCTGTGTGTGTGTGTCTGTGTCAGCCTCAGAGAGAAAATATCACGTTCAGGCGCTTTTCCTCAAGTAAGTCCGGGTCCCAGAAAGAGAGAGAGCGAAAGAGAGAGAGAGAGAGACACACACACACACACGCGCGCGCGCGCGCTCAGGGAGGGAGGTGGCAGAACTGGGGCCCGTTTCAGAAAGCAGGTTAAGTGAAAACTCTGAGTTAGTCAACCCTGAGATGAGTGAAACTCTGTTTATTTCAGTTTCACAAAGCCGGTTCAGCTTAACTCTGAGTCAGTTACCCTGGCAACATACTCGGCGAAGCTAACCTGCTCGCTGGCAGGTTTTCTTCAACAAACCCTGAGTTTCTCTGTGTCTCCTCCCCTCCTGCTGAGCCTGAAGCAGCTGTCTGACACTCCGTCTCGTTTCCTCATTCGTACAGTTGATATCAAAACACGCATCAGAGCACAAGTAATGACATTTACATCGAAATCCCAACACACAAGCTTAACTCAGAGTTGCTTGAACTAATGCTGATCAGCTGTTCTGAAACTGAAAACTCAGAGTTTGACAGCTCAGAGTTGGCCAACCTAGAGTTATGGTTTTAACTCAGCGTTTGTTGAACCTGCTTTCTGAAACTTTTCTGAAATTTTCATCATAAATACTAAAACATTTGAATTCACATGTTTATCTCCAGAACAGGATTAGGGCCACATGTGAATGTTTTTGGAAACAAGATTTAAAACAAAAAAGCCAGAATTCTGACTTTAAAGCTCAGAATTAAGGTAGAAAAAAGTCAGAATTTCTGACTTAAATCTCAGAATTCTGAGAAAAAAGGCCAGAGTTCTGAGAAAAGTGTCAGCATTCTGAGCTTTAATCTCAGTCTGAATAAGACAATGTCCCTTTAACAGTGGTGGTCCTGTTCCGATAATTGGTTTGGTAGATTTTACAGTGAGTCCCAAAGACGAGGGTGGCTGGTGAATTTTTCCAACCTTTTAGGTAAGGTAGAATGTGTAAAATTTAGCATTTATATACATTTATATACAGTACATGTTGCAGACAGTGGTGTGCAGAGACATTTGGAAGGGCATGGGTGAAAATTAAAAGGGCACCTACTGTTCACAGGTGAGGCAGGAGCCACTAGAATATAACTTCCTACATTCTCACACACCTGTGTATATCTATACAGGGACATCCTTTCTATCACCAATATGGATGTTTTCTATACATAATATAGAATATAATTTCCTCTAAGGACACACTTTAGGACATTGTCATCTATAGTGACAGTAGGGAACTTCATAACACATTAGAAGGGCACCCGAAGGAAACAAAGTTGCAAGGGAAACTTATACAGTAGGAATTGCATGTTGTTGGATTGTGTGAGGAAACTGGAGAACCCGGGGAAAACCTAAGAAGAAGAAGTGAAATAAGTGAAGCAAAGCACAAGGACACAGCGGTTAAATAAAAGAAAAATTTACATAGATCAAAAACCTCGCGGGCCACGAGGGAGTCATTTCATTTTCATCACTTTCATTTTCTTATTATGTTTATTTATTGCTGTTGGTTTGTCTGTGACCTACAAAACAAATACAATGTCAATATGTGTATGTTACACACTATCTTTACTGACCATTTATTTAACTCACAGTTATACACAGGTAAACAGCTTCTTAAAGCAAAGTCTTTTTTAGGCTTTTTTAAAGGCTTTTTTAGCCATACCATGTTTCACTGCTGATGCATGATGAATCAATGCATCTTGCCACGTACCAGGTTGTGACAAAGTTTACTGAACAACTGCTGGGTTTGTTCAGTCTGTAATTTTTCTGATAGAAAATTTACTTAAGTTTTAGAAGTAAAAGTATTAAAAAAAGTGAGGAGTGACAAGACGGAACAGCGAGGACTCAGACGCAGAGGCCTTTTTATTGTCTTTATTGGCACTCTTAATGAATCACAAGGCAGATCCTCTTACTGAGGGAAAACAAAAGCGTGGCTATGAAAACCTATAACAAATGGCGAGCGCAACGCACAAGAGAAACGTTGCAGAACTATAAACGCGGAACAAAAAAATCACTCCGAAGAGGAAACAAACTTAGACTATGGTTATCATAAAAAACTTAAACAGAAAACTCTCCAAACAGAGGAAAAACAAACTCAAAGCACAATCCTACTGATTGGCGATCTATAACTAACTAAGAATGGGATCAAAAACAAAACGCAATCTAAATGATTGGATCTAACTAGTAAGAGGTAAGTCACAATCCTAGTGATTGGAGTTCCTAAAAGGCTGTGAAAATTAACCAAACAAAAAATCTCTCCCAAGGAGGAAAACAAAAGGGGCTATAAATCAGGTATCAGCCAACAGGCTATGATAAGAAAACTTACAAAATAAAGCGTCGCTCACAAAGAGGATCAAAACTTGAGGATTCTGTGGCTGTGACGAGGAGCTCGGGTGATCAGGCATGGGCGATAACACACTGGCACTGATACTGATACTGGGGAACAGAGAGTTTTTAAAGTGCACATGGCTTAATTGTCAGCAGGTGTGTGTAATCAGGGCCAGCAGGCCGGCAGGGGAGGGGGCGGGGCAAACTGCCGGAGTGACAAGGAGCTAGGAATCGAGCCATGGTAGCTCAGTGATAGGATGAGTTGTCTTTCAATTGGAAGGTTGTGGGTTTGATTCCTGGTTCTGCTAGTCTATATGTCTCCTGCAGCAAAACACTTAACCCATGACGCAAAAATCCACATCTCTTCTCTGTTAGGAAAACATCTGCCCGCAAACAGCAACAAGAGCAGCAGTGACAACACAAGAAGCACAGTTAAAACAATTACTTTAATTATACTTTTTAAAAAATTGAATCAAAAGTAAAAAATAACATCAGGTAATCTGAATCCATGTTATCTGTCCACCTTATTCTCCCACAGCCCAACTCTCTCTGACTGATGGAGGTTTAAGTATCAACATAATCTATCATAATCTACAGATAATCTGGCTACTGTGTGCATGAACACTTGGTGGATGATCTGATCTTCATGGTAACCTTTTTGAGGGGAACCTTCCCTTTCCACGCATTCCACATGACGCAGGAGCTCTCGTACGCGACAGCATCTGCAGTCGTGTACAGGCCGTTGAGGTTAACGTGGTGGCACTGGTTGTACCAGAATCCACCCAGATAGTGGTGAGCGCAGTTATTTCCCCACAGATCCTGGTCTTTGTCGTAGGTGGTGAACTTCATTTCGTTGTGGTGTATTAAACTGTCGCCTAGAAATAAAGAAGAACAAGCTGATGCAAAGCAAAGGCCTCTAGACTTTTTAAAAGAGTCTTTGGGTAATTCATGAGTATCTGCAACACAGGAGCCCGTCTGTTAAAGGGATAGTTCAGGGTTTATGTGACGTGATGCTTTTCCACTGCACAGTTTCAGCATGACTCGACTCTACTCTTCTTTTTTTTGCTTTTCCATTAGCGATTGTACCTGGTACCTTTTCAGCACCTGCTGAGCAGATACTACGTGTGATGTTGACAGACTGTCAGCCACCGATTGGTTAGAGAGGGTCATCACTGTAAGAGTCATGAGCGCAACGTCAATCGCCAAAGTCCATAGAGAAAATCTGCATCAATTTTACATCATGGCACCCAGGGGTTAGTGATCCTTCATTTGGATAGTGACACAAACTTACCAAATGAGAGAGCAAATCAAATACAGCTTAGGGCCCCATATAAGCTTGATTCCTATTCCTTTAAGTGTCATAATGTGAAATGTGAAAATTGAAGGTGGGTTAGTCTATGTGCATTTTATGTAGAGCTTTAAATCATGGACTGCCCATAAAGATAGATGACATGAAAGCTCCCAGAGGGGAAGCCAATCCGTCTCTATTGCCTCCTGGTGGCGGACCATGGTATAAAACCGGTTCTAAACAGATAGGACAAAATAAAAGTCAAGAACATATCTAATAAATTCTTTCCAGAGATGGTTTCTTTCATTGCAGTTCTTACCACGATGATGTATGGTAACGTGTTCATGTTTGTGGTGAGTTTGGTGTTGTTTTTGGTGGCTCTGTCTGTGTGTCTGTGCTTCCACATTTGCTTGCAATATGAGAAACAGAGGCCAACCGAGGATTGTTAGAATTTGTGATAGACACACACACCAGCAGCAACAGCACATGTTTATAATGTACATTGCCGACAGAGGCTTGTTGCGTGAATGGTGTGAAGTCTGCCATCTCTGATTGCCTTGTTTGTTATTTAATGAGCAGAGTGAGACCTCTCTGACTCTTGATTAGACGTGACTGTGACTCAAATGATGTTAAGTGGGAGGAAATGAAGACACGTTTTGTCCGTCTTTGTTTACATCTGTGGTTGAAATAAAATGTCCTTGTCCGAGTACCCTATTAGTTTGAGTTTTAAAACTTGTATTTCCAATTTCAGATCCATACAGTGACCCTCACCTGCCCCTCCACCCGTGTAGCTGCCCAGGTGAAGTTGATATCCACCCTTCTCTGACTCGATAGAGAAAGAGGAGTACAGTGCTGAGGCCTTTGCACCATCCCATCCTTCCATGTCCACTCTCAGCTCATTCTCCTTCCTTATAGTAAGATAGAAGATGTTGTCCAGGCCTATATAGACACACATAAAGCTATAGTTCAGTTTACCTCCAGCATCAAATAATGTATTTCCAATCATTTCTGATCAAATATAGAAACTCAACTTCAAACCTCTTTAGGACTCACCGAGCCAGTATTCTCCAGCGACGTTCCCAAATCCTGTCTTATACGCCTTCCAGGGTCTGAAGAAATTTTCACTTCCATCCATCCTCCTCTGAAACACCTGAGAGGGAGAATGAAGGTTTCATTTCAATTAAATTAAAATCAAAACATTAAAATAACAAAAGAAATAAAAACAATGCATATATTAGAATTTAATTGAAGTAAGATCAAAAATTGCAGTTTGAATGTGTTTCAATGGCACTTTTTTTTGTGCTTAACAATTTGAGTGTAACACTTGTTTGTACACAGTGTATTTTAGCCTGACTGTAGGAGCTGAGCTGGAAATAACAAGATAAAGTAAACATACACATTCTTGCCAAAATGCATGACATGTGCATGAACACAGACAAAATTATCAAAAGACAAAGAATAATAAACAGGCAAAATGTGCACAACCGGCCATAAAAAAATCTAAAATAGTAAAAATAAACACACAGCTTGTATTATACACTGTCTATTGATAAGAAATCCGAGCAGCACTCACCGTCCATCTGCCCCCATCAGTGTTCATGTCACAGTAGACATGCAGTGGTGTGGTGGGACCTCCTGGATAAATGGTGTACACCCCACTGGAGCTGGTGTTGTCACGGCGATAGATATCATCACAGTCGCTGGGCAGGTAAGAATGGGTGTCAGAGTGGACCGAGGCCACAATAACCAGCAGAGCTCCAAAATATGTTGCCTGTACAGAAACGGAAAGATACGATTGATTGATGTACCTTTAATTCATATGTCTTTAAAGCTGCAGTCAGCAATATCGTTCAACGGTTAACATTGTCCTGTCCCTACCATTTCCCTCCCTCTCTATACATCAAGATATTTAACTACAGTACTTTACTGACAGCAACTTCAATTAAAAAAAAAAAAGTGTACTTTCTGTGTATCCATCGTGGTACAGTTCCTATTAGGGTCACGCCCTTAAAATATCTGAAATTGCCCTTGGTATTCACATGAAGTAAAGTGTACAATGCCTCTGTAATTTAGATAGTTAATTTAAGATAAGATACTTTATGTCCTTTATTAGTCCTGCAATGGGGAAATGTACAGTGTCACAGCAGCAAAGTACCTTAAAGGGATAGCATCTTACTATAGACTCCAAGTCATTTTTTATAATATTACTTAAGTAAAAGTCTTAAAGTATATGACATTGACCGAACTTAAGTATCAAAAGTAATTTTATGATATAAAATGTACTTAAGTAAAAGTATTAAAAAAGTGAGGATTAAGGATTGAGCCATGGTAATTCAGTGGTGGGGTGAGTTGTCTTTCAACTGGAGGGTTGTGGGTTCAATTCCTGGCCCTGCTAGTCTATATGTAACAATACTTAATGTGGCGTTGACAGACAACCGGCCACTGAGAGTGTCGTCACTGGAAGAGTCATGAGCGTGATGTCAAAACACAAGAATCAAACACATAAAAACCCTAAAAACATGAGTTCATGTCCAACATTTACCAGGGAAATGTCTAAAATCTCACCATTTAACATTTGAATTCAGTGACTGTGTCAGACAGAGTCTGTGATCCGGTCATGCAGAAAGTACTGAACTAATCTTTTTAATGAACTGATTCTAATGATTCAGTTACACCGAAAAACAACTGCTTTGCTCGTTTGTGTGTCGTATATAAAACGATGTCACAGCAGTTACTACAGTAAGGCAAAACTAGCTGCCTGATACCAATCCCAGTAGAGTCGAGCCGAGTCATGCTAGAACTGTCTATAGTGGATAAGTGATCTACAACTACAACAGTGTCCTGGTCCTCGGGGCCCCTCATAGGACCCCTGTCCTGCATGTTTTAGATGTTGTCCTGCAAAATGAAACCAAATAATTTAAGCTCTGACTCAAAGTATTGATGCACCTACTTGTTCTATGACTACTTCATGACTTTCCTCAATTCATTCTTGCTTCACACACTGTATATAGGTGTAGACAGCAGGTGTTCTCCGAAATAGACTCCTGCTGTTTAGCTACTGCTGGTTCACAGCGGTGACGTAGTGAAACAGATAATTCTAGAAGTGGCGGTTAATATTTAACTAAGAATACTATAATGTCAGGAGGTGGAAGCCAAATTCACCTCAGCAACAGTCAAAGTTTCCATGAAAAGATCGTCTCATGCTTTAAACATCTGGGAATTCTCACTGACTCACAGATGTATTTTAAGAAATGTGAGCAGGTGTTTAACACTGTGAGATTAAAGTTGAGTGGATGTGTAGTTGTGTGAGGGACTGACACAAACTGACACAAACTCAGTGCTGCTTGAGCTGTGTTCGCCCCCTGGTGGCTGCAACCTCGACAATCAGAAGAGCCATTTTGACCCCTCTCCACCAAAAACCAGTTCGACCCATAAAATGAAGGTAACATCATGTAATACGTTATATATAGAGAGAGATATATCTCTCTCTATATAAATCGTAGTTTGTTGCATTTAAGAAATTTAAGAACTACAAAAAGAAAACCATTGTTTTTAACCTTGAAATAAATCCTTCCATTCTTTGTGGTAAATTTATAAAATAACCACTTTAAAAAACATAAAAAAAATGTTAAAATAGGTTACAAAATATTAAAACACTTATTTCTCTCTTTCTTCTTTGTCAAAGCGACAGGGGGCCTCTGCAGAGGGGCTGAAGAACCCAAAGGGAAAACAGATATTAGTGACGTAACAAAGTAAATTCTGCGACATCTTAAGAATGTGTTTGGTGCTTTATCTTGACGTTAAACAGCCTTCTCTGACTAAAGGCACTAAAGTCCAGTCATCTTATTTACACAGCACTTTCAACACAAGCTAAAAGCTAAAAAGCTAAAAAAAAGTGCTTTGACAAACAACAAAAACAGGATAATCAGAGAAGGACAAAACCATTACATCCATTAAATAGAAATCACCAGAAATCAGTTTAAATAAAAGCAAAGTATTTTTTAAAAATTAAAAACAACAACACAAAACTCAGGGAGTCAATGAAGAGTGTCAATGTTTATAAGGCGATATATCAGAACGTGTAAAGTCTTACTGTTGTGTGATGTCATGTCATTGTCCTTATTGTTGATGATGATGATATGAGCGTAGAGTGTGACTGTGCTCTTACCTTCATCGCTCGCGCTGTCAGGTCAGAGTCTGCTCAAATAAACCTTTGTGGGAAACAGGTCACTTTTAAACAGACACATCTGAAGATACGTACGCCCACAGTGTCACAGTGTTTATAGAGGCGGGGTGGTTTTACAAAATGACACAATAATGTACAAACCTCATGCACTCATTCACTTGAACTGACCAAAAATTGCAAAATGTAAACAACTTTAGAAAATGTTGTTTTCACCATTTATTTAAATGATATCACTGTATAAAAAGTGTTTTATAAAGTAATAGCACACTGTAGTTTTAATCATAGACTGAATATTAAAAAGTGCATGTTGAGTCTACCTGAAAGTCTACCTGAAAGTCACCAATTTGAACACAAGTCTGAGGCAAAATGAGCTTTTACTTCTTCTCACTTGACTTATTACGTCAGTTAAATGTCTCAATCAGCTCTTCTTCAATAAAACATGATGTCAGTTTAGTAAATGAGGTTGCCATTTAGAGGAAAACACAAGCTGTCAGGAACACCACTGTATCATCCAACAGGTGTCAGGTTTCAAAAACTGCGCTCCATATCAGCAGTTAAAGAGGAAAAAGAAATCCTCTGCTAACTTATTTTATTTACTCTGAGTTTTCTGAGCGGCTTTATTTAGTGGTTCTGCATGTTGACAGGGACCTCGACTCTCCTCCTCTCATGCTGCTCCTTGAAATATGTTCTTCAATGTAATTTAATAATATTAAAAAGAAAGATGGAAAGAAATTTCTCCTCACGCTCCTTTCCTCAGCCCAGAGTAAAGTCAGAACCTGCTTGACATTTACAGCACAGTTATTGATGGCTCCTCTCGAACATGGAGAGGAAATCAAAGCCAGAGGCCTCTGAATGATGGCACCAAGGAAAGGTCAATGAAAAAGTAGATTCCTTCCTCAATGATTATGTATCTCTCTCTATCCATCTCAGCCTTCTGGTGGTGAATTGAAGAGAGAATGAGAGAGATGGGTGGGGGAGGGGGAGGGGGCTGTATAAGTGATGGTTTTCTGCCAGGTTTCGCTGCTGTCGACACATAATCCATGTTAATAAATGACTCCTGAGGTCATCACTATGTAGCTGCGAAGAAAGTAGGAGAAAAATGAAGGCAAGAGGGAAATGGGTTTCTCTGTGAGTGTGTGTGTGTGTGTGCACCTGGTATTCCTTATGTTGTGGGGACCTACATCACAATATGTCTTCCTTATGGGGACAAAAATCAAGTCCCCACTACAGTTTAAGGTGAAGACACATTTTAAAATTAGGCTGAGGTCATGAGGTCAGGGTTAGGTTAAGGTTGGGGTTAGGGTCAATGTTAGGAATATGAGTAGGATTAGGGTTAAAGTTAGGGATAGGATTAGGCCAGTAGACTCCAGGGAATGATTGTAAGTTAATGCAATGTCCTCTCAAGTCTTGGAAACCATTGTGTGTGTGTGTGTGTGTGTGTGTGTGTGAGTGCTCTGAACACAGTATCCACCTAATATTGAAACTAAAACCCAGGCCTGGTGATGAGGGACACAAAGGTTCTTGCTTGACTCTTTGTCTGCCTTTACATTAATAAGATTGTGTCCCGCCTCCTTTTAACAAAAGGTATCTGACCTGAATTGCTGTGTAAAAACTGATGCACCTTTTTCAGATCTTCATAGATAATTCACTGTCTGTAGCGATATAGTCCTCACATTTAGAATGAATTGGGAAGAAAAGACACTAATCTACACAGTAATTTTAGTGTAATGTTAACACTTAATTTAAGAGGAATCCTGTTTGTATCTTGTTCTTATTTATCTAATTCTAAGGCAGTGAATGATCACATCAACTCCTTTAAGGTGAACCAGGAGATGTGGTTCACACTGAGGGTTAGTGGCTTGCACTGTTGCCTCATAGCAAGAAAGTCGCCAGTTTGAATCCTGGTATGACCGAGGGCCTCTGTGTGTGTGTGTTTTCTTCCCACAGTCTGAGTCGTCATAGCACGGCTGCATGAAACTGTCGTGATGTCGCTTCACACACAACACAAACACACAAACTAGTGACAAGCAAAGCAGTTATTTTCAGTGTAACTCAATTATTAGAATCAGCTCATTAAAAAGATTAGTTCAGTACTAAAGACTCGGGCTGAACGGGTTGTGATTTGGCTCATGATCGCCGGCTTATAGCAGTGCTGTCGCTAAATACACCAGACTCTTCTGTTAAATATTGAGATTTTGGAGATTAACGCATGTTTTCAGGATTTTTAAGTCTTTTTAATTGATCTACAGTTCGGCATGGTTTGGTTTGATTCGTGTGTCAGACATCGTGCTCATGACTCTTCCAGTGACGACACTCTCGGACCAATCAGTACAATCACTAATGGAAAAGCAAAAGTCAAGTCGAGCCAAGTACGCTGTGGAAATTCACTCTCTGAAAATCATACTCTCCCTTATTTGTTGCACTACCAACGCAGTTTATACAGAATGATGTTTCCTTGTGCTGGTTTTTAGGTCACTGTCAATGAAGACTTTCACTTTCTTTCACCTTGTCTCACAAACATTATGATTATGCAACACTAATTTGTTTTGCCTATTTGAGAATAAAAGAGCTGCTGCCTGGATGCTCAGCGTACAAAGTGCAGGACAGTGACTGTGGACACTGCATTAGGTCATGGTTTGGAACAGAGGACGGCAATGATCGATATTTAATAAAAAAGGAAACATTAAATATATTGGCTGGCAAAGCAAAAACACTGAGATGAAAGACACTAAATCGACAAGTTAGGTATTAATCATTTATAGGTTTATTACAGTACAAAGGGATAAATGGCTGAATCACGTATCAATACACTGGAGTTAAATATTGATATTTGAATTTACTCATTGAAATACTTGGAAATTAAAAATGTCAACCCCAGAGTATTAATGGACAATATAATAAGACTTTTTCCTTTTTGTTACATTAACAACCAAGGCCCTTTAAGGCACCTGCAACTCAAGTTCAAACTGAGCATCACAACGAGGAAGGAATATGATTGATAACTGTTAATTTACAAAAACAGTTATTTCGATCACCTCGTGTGGCTGTAACTGAACTGCAGCTGACAGCATCGAGCAAACATCCTGGGCTGTGGTCAAACAGTGACAGTATTTTACTCATGGACAAGACGCACACTGATGAGGTCACTAAAGCAACACTCTAGTCTTTGCTTGTTGTCAGTCCCTTTCCTTGTGCTTTATAAAGATTTATTTAGCTTTTTATGCTTTTGTCTGTTGGAGTCTGTGTTGTGCTGGGAGCTGGTCATTTGTTAATATTAACAGACGACAGCTCACTGGCTACTCACTGCTTTGGTAATGGTGGGTGGAAGTCAGATACTGATGTTTACCCTAAGGCGTCGGAGTCACATAACATTTAGATTTTCACTGGAAATCTGACCTGATTCCAATTACAGTCTTCAGGACGTTGTAGGCGATGGAGGAGGCTGAAGAGGATTTTAAGGTTCATTTATTGGCATTCAAAGAATAATTAATAAATAAATACTAAAGCCTGTTCAAGTCACTTTGAATGTGCTGTGGTTCCTGGTCTGAGTATTTCAGCAGCTGCTTATCTATTATGATTTTCACACACAATCCTCTCTAACAGAGAATGGTCTGCACAGGAGAAAATATTCAGTGAACAGCAGTTCAGTTGACATTGGAGGTCAGAGGAAAATGGCCAGACTGGTGTGAGATGATAGACTGTATAGACTATCTCTGACTGTACAACATGTCAAACCTCGAGGCAGATGTACTTCAGCAGCAGAAGGACACACCGGTTGCCACTCCTGACACTTTTCTCGGTTTTCTGTGTACCTACAGTAATAAAGTGGCCAGGGAGTGTATAATGCAGTGCAGTGGTTCTCAAACTTTTTATACCAGGTACCACCTGAGAAAATAATGACCTCCTGAAGTAACCCCATTACCCCAAAGTTGACTCTAATTATTATTATTTCATATATTATTATTGTTTTGTTTCATTTTCTACACTCAGCTCCACTCCAATCACTTAGCCTGGTATATAGAACTATATTTCTGATTTCCCTCAAAGTACCACCAGAGGATGCTCATGTACCACTGGTGGTACACGTACCACACTTTGAGAAACATGGACTTAGCGTATTGTAATATTACTTTGTTTCTTCTTTTGTTTGCTCATAAAGAATTATCACACAGTATTTGTGTGTATAAATGGCTTAGAAATGTATTTATTTGCATGTTGAAGTGTGCACTCCCAAATTACCACGCTGAAGCTTAGAGTGTGTCACACAGACCATGTGACCCTCGGTGCTGGCGAGGACGAGATCAGCCTGTGCTTTTGGTGTAGAGCGGTTCAAAATGAGGCAACCGTCTTTATTCACACACGAACCAACACAAGTGTAAAAGCGTATGAGCAGATGTTCATCAGTGAAACAGTAAGTTGCAGCATTTCTCTGCACCACTGGATGGCAATGCTCCTCCTCCTCCTCCTCCCCTCCTCCTCCTCCTCCTCCTCCCTCTGCATCTCGTTTTCCCACCTCCCCACCCTCCGCCCCACTCTCCATGCACTCCTCCACTCTGTTGCCCTTTCCCTGTGCCTCCTCGTCTTGTGTAGGAGGAAGATTAGAATCGCCAGAGAACACAATAAGGATTACCAGATCAATATCAGAGGCAATATCTTTCTCCCATCTCTTTTACATGGTCTATCCCTCCATTTCCCTCTGCCCTCTCCCTCTGTCACTCACTTGTGCTTTGTGATTAATTTGTATTTTTATCATCTGCCCTTCAAGTCTCTCATTGCCTCTGAATATATAAGGGGAAATGAGAGAGGGGGGGCGAGAAGGGGTGGGGCAGATAAGGAGATAGAAATGCACAAATAATGAAGGGAAGTACACAGATACAGCTGTGACATGATGGCTGTGATGAGACATTTTCTTTCCTTTCACCTCACAGCTACTATTGATTCACTGAGAACCGCTCTCTCACACACACACACACACACACACACACACAGCGCTATTAATTCATTATACAACGCCAAACAGGCTGAGCAGAGGCTCACAGAGGGATCGGTGTAAGTAGCTCATTTCATACACAGGCAGGGATTCATAGCTGAGTGCAGATGACAAGAAACACCTAGAGGTATTTATCTGTCCTCTCAGACGGACTGAGGCCTAAGGAGAGGAGACGAGAGAGAGAGGAGAGAGAGAGGGAGAGAGAGAGAGAGAGAGAGAGAGAGAGAGAGAGAGAGAGAGAGAGAGAGAAGAGAAGAGAAGAGAAGAGAGGGGAGGAGGAAAAGACAGAAATAAACACAGGTGCACAGATTTATAGGCTCAGAATAACAGCAGGAACAGGGGAGTCTTGTTTGTCCAGTTCCTGGGAACACAGCGAGCTGGTAAGTGAAATCCCACCTAAAGAAAATAAGTCGATAACTTCAGGTATGATGGGTGGGTGGGTGTGTGTGTGAGAGAGAGAGAGAGAGAGAGAGAGAGAGAGAGAGAGAGAGAGAGAGAGAGAGAGAGAGAGAGAGAGAGAGAGAGAGAGGCTCATCTTTTATGTATGAGTATTTGTTTAGCTGCACTTGCAGCTGTGCTTGGGTTACTTCCCCTCTTGGTCACACACAACTGACCAGTAAACCCTCTCACCATCTCTGAACACATCTCTCAACAAACTCCCTCATTGTTACAGAGTTTACTTCATACAGATATATATATATGTATATATATATATGTATATATATATATATACATATATATACATATATATATATACATACATATACATACATATACATACTCTTCAGGTGTAACTTCTAAAAATATCAGTGATGCACACTGGACTTGATGTGGCTCATTCACACACACACACACACACACACACACACACACACACGCACACACACGCTCGCACACACAGTTTTAGTGTGTGAACAGTATGTATACGTTGCCAAGCACACACCCATTTCCTGTCCAACTGGGACACAAGCTGGCGACACACACCTACACACCCACACACACAGGTTTGCACAGCCCGTTGTTTTAAGACACCATATTGACATCCATTCATGTGTACAGCCTTAACAAAGCCATTGTACCATTAACCATAACCAGTTAATGCCTAACTCTAACTCTAACCCTAACCTAACTAACCAGAATGAGGTTCTGCCTCATTAGGGTCAGGTTTTGGTCTCCATGAGGACTACTGTTCCTGACAAGGTCAGTGTTTATGCCAGAAAAGGTCCTTTAAGAGGTAACAAATACAAACAGAAACACACACCACACACACAACCAATGTATAGTCTGTTAAAACGCATGGTTGTAGCACTAAATCCAAACATCAGAAAGTAAGACGCATGCCACACACACACACACACACACACACACAATTAAGTACAACTTTACAAATGTGTGTGCGTGAACCTCATGGATATGCGTGAGCGAAGGCGTATTATTGGTTCCTACGGGCTCGTTTGGGGCTAATTAGAGAGAGTAATGAGATAAGAGGAGTGGGAGAGGGAGGCAGTGCTGTGATGGATGAGGGGAGAGAGACAGCATCTCAATGAAGAGAGACTCAGAGGGAAGACGAGAGATCAAATTAGAGAGTGAGAGGGAACAAGAGTGAAGGTAGTGAGTAATGCTGAGACTCATGGGTACAGTATGTGCTATAAAGGCACCTCCATGTAAACACACAGACATGTTTCTGCTCATTTAAACTTCAGACGTCTGTTTAATTACATGTCTGTTCCCAAAAGCTGACACTGGGACGATACTCTGTGATGGAAAGAAAATCATTCTTAAGACTTGTCTTTTAACAATACGTCTCTGGCATTTCTACTGATACGTCTCTGGCATTTCTCCTCCAAACATTGCCAAAGACAGGACCACACTCACTGATGCCCTTAGTAGGTCATCTGCCAAGTTTGAAGCTTGTCAAGCAAACTGTTGTTGTGTGATTAGAATAAAAGCTTTTAAAAAGACTTCAGCTTGATGAACGCTACTCTAAAGAATTTGGATGATGCATGTGAAGCACAGTCAGGCTTATTTTGATCTTCACCTTCCCAACATCCCATCTTCCCCCCCTGACCTCTACGATCCCAACATCTTGTTACTGTTACATTTGGTCTGTCCCTGCTGCAGGAGGATGTCATTCCTGTGTAAAAGCTTCAGCAGTAACATCATCTCCAGCTTCTTCACATTGTGACTTCTGCTCAGCGTCACATCCATCCTCATCCTCACTGAGCTTTTTCTCTCACCACCGTCTTAGGAAAACATCTCTACACGGCTTCTGTTAGTTATGTATCAGGATTTACACAAAGCTTTTATTCAAACAACAGTTCTTCATAATTTGCCTTTTACTCGCACTGACACACACATAAAAGACGAGAAACTAGGACAGATCAGTTATGAGTCGTGTAAAACTGATTTCTTTCTCATTCCTGCTTGTGACTGTGCTTTGAAACCTCTAATGTGACAGCTGACATTGGCAAACTTGAAATTCATCCTC
This sequence comes from Solea senegalensis, assembly GCF_019176455.1. Taxonomy (NCBI): domain Eukaryota; kingdom Metazoa; phylum Chordata; class Actinopteri; order Pleuronectiformes; family Soleidae; genus Solea; species Solea senegalensis. The sequence continues at coordinate 20,273,728 of NC_058026.1, forward strand.
TTCCCTATGAAGAGCCTTATTTTCAGAACGTTCATCTGAATAAAGGTGAATCCTCATGAGCATATATAGTCCTTATAGTCCCTGTGGAGTTAATCTGGCTCAAACCAGTGATTTACAAGGCGTTCAAGTTTGTTTTGCTAAAGTTTTGTGGATGGATGCAAGGATCAGTCCACTGATTCTGTGATATCACCCCAATCCTGCTTAAACCATATTTATGAACCATAAAGGCCCAAACGCAGGTGGAGAAACAAGAGGTTTTTTTGTTTGTTGCTAAAACCTGTTTTTTTTATTTTATTTTTTATTTAGCCTTTTTTTTTTTAAACCAGGTTAAACCAATTGATCTCAGATCTCCTTTACAAGGTAGACATGGCCAGGATAGCAGCACTACAGTTACATTATGATTAAATAAGAACAATAATAATAATAATAATAATAATAATAATTATTATTATTATTATTATTATTATTATATATTATTATAATATTATTATTATAATAATAATAATAATAATAATAATTATTATTATTATTATTATTATTATTATTATTAATAATAAAAAAACTAATAACTTTTGTTGGAAAATTTTAATTTATGACACCCATGGTGCAACTAAAAACAAAAGAACCCCAAAGAGAATAGCGTTCTCCTGTATCTAATGACACTGATCCAAACAGCAGATGGTTGAACGGCATAATTGACTGAAACAACTCAACCTCGCGAGAGAAAAGGAACCTCATTAATGAATTAATGAAGAAATAAAAGACAGGCAGAGACTTATAACAAGAGCATGTTGTGTATTCACTCAGTGGAGACAGGCTACATGCATTTTCCATTTTCCTTACTGGGTCAGTAACACGACCAGCTGATCTTTAACAATACTCAGGAATAATATTAGTCTGATTATTCTGACTTACTGCCAATCTGAGGGGAGAGTCAAAGAAAACAAGGGTCATACACAAGAGACTCCACAGAGAAAAATGCTGGATCACCATGAGGAGAATGAACAGACAAACTGGCAGAGACAGACTGATGACTACATCCTGCAGGTGTGTCTAATTGGACACAGGTGAAACTAACGAGGGCGGGGCACGAGGAGCCATGACAGGACGTGACCTCATCTGTAACGAGAGGAGAATGTTTGGTTTCAAATTAAAACAGGAAATGGCACAGAACAAACCTATGACAACAAGTTCAAAGTGTGACTCTCACAGCTTATCTTCTGCTCTGGACAGTGAGTGACTGCGTCTACTTCAGGAGCCAGAAAACCAGAGGAGAAGCTGTGAAATGTTTGTAGAGCGCTGCAACTTTTCACTCATGTTTGTTTTCGGCGGTGTTGACAACTTCCTTGGGGAAAAGTAGCAGTGTCGTGCTATTGCAGCATCTTTTTGACAGGCACCAAACAATAGGAGTCCTCCTCCTGCAACTGCTCTGGACAAAACAATTTGCGTGATGCCTCTTTAAATAAGATTTAAACCACAGCTGTCACTGAGCAACACTGCTGATGTACACACACTGGTTTCCATGACTTCAGAGGACATTGCATTGACTTACATTCATTTCCACTGGCCTAAACCTAACCTTTACCTTAAAATGTAGTCATTTACCGAATAGGGACTTGATTTGTGTCCCCATCATGTGACCGTGTAAGATCGTAGGTCCCCAGTCTTTCTGAGAGCATCAGGCCAATATGAGCAGCATTCCTGTACACATCATGGCCGGCCAGACATCAGCGAGGGTCATCCTGAGCAGCCTGGCTTTTATAGTGTCGCTTCACTAGGAGCAGAGGTCCCAAAAGAGATGAAACTGGGAGACACTAAGTGACAGAGACAATAAGTCTGACAGCTTTGTAAATATGTGTGTGTGTGTGTGTGTTTGTGTGTGTGTGTGAGAGACACAGAGGGAGGGTTTGCCACTGCTAGTGATGCTTAAATCTAATTGGTTCCTCTCTCATCCCCAGTGTGCCGACTTCTATTAATAGAACTGCAGATGAGCCCCGGTGGAACCTGCGCCTCTGTTTTCTCTCTGTGTGACCCCGACAGCCCCAGTGCTACTCGTTTACATCCCTGTTTTCTTCTGAGGGAAACAACCTGCCACCTCCCCTGACCTCCCCTCTTCCTCCTGCCACCCCTCCCTGCCACCTCCCCACCTCCCCTGACCTCCCCCTCTCCCTCCTGCCTCCTACCTGTGTTTCCCTCCCAGTCCCGCAGCCTGTGCCCTCGTTAAATGAGCTGATTACTCCATGATTATTTAAACACAATCACAGGCCATTTGTCTCAGCCTCTGCATCGATGTGCGTTCAGCCTGAGCATTAGCTTCTGTCTTACCCCATATTGTCATAACAGGATTTTATCTCTCTCCTCACTTTGTCTCCTCCTGTTCTGTTGTCTCTACTCCGTCCTCTGTCTCCCCAGGTGGTCTCTTTTAACAGCAGTAAATTATTAATCGCGCTGATATCTGCCCAGGAGACACAAGGAAAGATGGAGATGAATAAATAAAAAGGTAAAAATGATATATCCAGTGTGCATTCCACACTGAGCAGCTTTTTGTCCAAGGCTGTTACAGTGTGTGTGTGGGCATGACTGTGTTATCCCTGTGTGGGTCTTCCAGTGAAGCTCTTCCACAATGCAGAAAATCCGAGCCAATGATGGTGATAGATGGAGAGAGAAGGGAACCTTGCAGCAGGAATCGTGCCAAAATGACTGGGGCCCTGCCAAAGACAGCAGGGAGATGGGTAAATAAAGAAGACACAGAGAGAGAGACGGGGAAAACAGGAAGGGAAGCACAATGGGATGGAAGGAATTCCAGGTAAATACTCGGGGAGTCTATACACAGTCTGTCACTGGTCCAACAATAAGCAGAAAGCCAGCGTGTTATGTAACATGTCTGTAAGGCTAACAACACAAACTTCAATACCAGTCACGGACATGTGGTGAGCTGTGTGCCCATTACACTCCACTGACATCATGTGTTAAGTTGGTGGACATCCATCCATCCATCCATCCATCCATCTTCTACCACTTTATCCTCCACAGGAGGGTCGAGGGGGCGTTGTGCCAATCTCAGCTGACATAGGGCGATAGGACGGGTACGTGCTGGACAGCTCGCCAGTCCATCACAGGGACACATAGAGACAAACAACCATTCACTCTCACACTCACACCTATGGTCAATTTAGAGTGTCCAGTTGACCTAATCCCCAAATCTACATGTCTTTGGACTGTGGGAGAAAAACCGGAGAAAACCCTCCCACACACACACAGGGAGAACATGCCAAAGTTGGTGGACACAATTACAATTTCAAATGTCATTTGGTGCGACTGTAATAGTGAAAATGCACACCACTCAGTCTGAAGGTCAAAGTCTCACGTCATGACTCTCGGTTCACTCACACATCAAAAGGTTGTTGTGGAATTGTTGATCGGTAATGACAAAAACAATGTAACGGCCGAGTTGATGTCGTGAAAGAGTGGTGGAGGTAAAGGAGTTTAATAAGACCACGGTGAAGCTTGTTGTTTATTATTAACCTGGAACAAGTGTGATCATCAGCGTGCTGCCCTTTGTTTTGCGTTGGAACGGAAATGAACGGGTGCATCAGGACCACATCTGTTTACTCTGGAGGCTGCTGTTTGAAATTCTGGAAATCACAGACTGAAGAAACAAATGGTGCAGACTGTTATGAAAAATTTTATGATCTTCACAGTTTATTGATACATGAGATTGGATTTTCCCTCTTGGTTTTAGAATTACGGGCACGTCTGTATAAAGACATTTTCATCAATTGTCGGGTTTGGTTGAAGAAAGATGAACTTATTCCAACATAGTGTTAATTTAAATGTCTCCACTATTAAAAAAAAGAAGGTTTGGGGGAAGATAATTGGAGTCACGACAGGTTTTCAAAGCAGCGAACCATACTCATGGCAGCTGGACATATCACGGCTGTCACCATAGCAACCAAATGACCATCTTTGACGTTTCCACAATTAGATCCACAAATATAGAGCATGATTTTTGTCCTTCTTTGCTTTTTATTGATCTGATGATCATCTGTGACACTGCTGTCCCCTTCTACTCCATCCTTTTGTCCCTGATCATGTGTCTATCTCTCTCTCTCTCTCTCTCTGTGTGTATGTGTGTGTGTGTTTGTTAGTCTCAGCAAACATAACTGACTATTCCCTGTGGACGCTGTCCTCCCTTTTCAGCTCATAGCCAATTAAATAATAACGAGCAGGTTCACCTTTGCGGCTGCGCTTGACCCAAACTCAAAACCACACTCTACCATGAGCTCACATAATCCATCACACTGGTGGGATCAATTAGAAACGTGGAAAAACACAGGAAAACATGAAATGAATGCTGTAAATGGCTTCCATGAGAACGTCAACCGAAACAAATATTTCGTGCACGGCTTTGTGAGACAAAACCCAGTCCGGTGAAATGTCTTTATGTGTAAAAGAGATTCACTTCTGAGTGTTTGGTTAAAGGAAACTTAGTTTGGACTTCATTGATCCATAATAACATGATAATATCACGTGATCTGTGATATACAAGCATGTATACTTGTCTGATCTCATGTCATCATGGATTAATGAAATGTTTAATTAAAAAACACTGGCTCTAATTGTTGTTCATTCACAATTTAAATTTTAATTTACAGCTTGCAAATTCTGTTTATATTTCTTCTGTTGTGACTGAAGTACAGACATGTTCCAAAGCAACATGTCTGTTACTCCTTTCTCTCCGTTTGTCTCCATTTGTTCAGTAAAACCTTCAGATAAAATGTGTCTGCAATGTCTGTATCGATTGTCTGTGGTTGTTTTGAGTTGCTTTATACAGTATTTATCCAGAGAGGAAAAACACCACAGCTGCACCTCCAGTTATGGTGTTTGATGCAGTGTTTCCTCACCCTTTGTTTTGTGTTTTACCTTTCTCTGAGACATCTTACTCTCTCCTCTCCAGACAGTAAATAGCACCTGAGGTGATTCAGGCTGCACATAGCAGAGAGGCAGTGTGGTGAGAGACCTTCTTCCTTTCAGATGGAAGAACATTTGTAATAGCATCGTTACTTCTCGCTTGTTTTTAAGTGGATTCAGTTTTGAATCAGTAATGTATGCTTTATATCCACCATTCCATTCCTATCCCCCATAATACCTTGCGTGGATTACAGACGTAACGTCTGGTGATTCCTGTTGCTGAAGTGGAACCGACGTTTTCCATGGTAACTACTTTTTTGTTTGTGAAATTGTGAAATGTAATATGTGGGAATATGACGTGATCCCGACGCTCTGCCTTCTTCTACACCACAGTTTCACAATCCAGGTCCATGGGGACCGACTACCCTGCATGTTTTCCATGTTTCCCTCCTCCAACACCACCCGATTCAAACGGTCAGCTCATCAGCAAACCACCCATGTATTTGAATCAGTGTTTAAGTAACACTAAACGTGCCAATTCAACACCAGTTCTGATTATGACAAAGTACAATTGGGATTTTGAACCCATTCTGTTTTAACATAGCACTAAAAGTTAAATATAAAGAGTTAAATTGACACTTTCCTGACTGCTTTACTGTGTACACAAATAACATTAAAGCAATGGCATTCAATAGTGACTGTATTTCCCAAATAAGCTCCGAGGCACATCAGTATTCACACAGCAATAAGCTCAGTTGTGTTTTGTTAAAGGAGGTGGGAAACAAGACAAAGAGTCAGAGCCTGAGTGTCCCACATCACCAGGCCTGGGTTTTAGTCTCAACATCAGGTGAAACACAAACGGCAGGATGTTCATACGCTGTAAGACCAGCTCGATCACGTAGCCGCGTGACTGCCACCGCGGAGAGCCACTGGAACGAACAAGCTTACTGCTACGTCAAACAAAAAGACATTTGTAAAGGCTTGAGATTAAATAATGTGACATTAACTCAAAATGTTGACTGTATGTTTTGTTTACTTTGCATACAAAAGTTGGCTCATTTTCACACTCACACTTCCATTCAAAGGTCCTAATAAATGGTTAGTCCCTGGTTAGACTCACCCTTCGGTCTGTGGGCTCTCCCTACTCCAAACAGAGGCAACAACAGTGTTGTTTGACAGTAAGGTTTATTGAATGAACAACCATGCTGACTGAACACGTCCACAATCACATCACAAACCCAGAACATCTCCATCCGGTGGGCCGTCGTCCTAGCTCGAGGTTTAAACCTTGTTGAGATGTAGTTCACGAGCAAAGTTTCGGGGAGTTTTTTTTCTTCAACAATTTGACCTCAACTTGCAAAATCAAATCTTGAGACACAAGTGAAATGAAATGCAACAGAATATGGATGAGCTCCAACTGTCTGACTTCCTTCTGTCTATCAGCGGCTCTGTAGCAGAAGCAGTTAATTTTCTTGGCTTCACCTTGATAAATACTCTTGTCTGTGACCTTTAGACCGGTGTTCAACAACCATGTATCGTGTCTAGTTATACGCCTTCTCTGCCAGGAAATCATACAGTTCCAAACACAGATGGTAGACTATTTCCAATTGACACTCATAGCCATTATGTGTGTGTGTGTGTGTGTGTGTGTGTGTGTGTGTGTGTGTGTGTGTGTGATACTGCACCTGTCAACAATCAATTCTCTCCATCTCTACTGTGTTTTGTTACCATTTCCTACGTGTGATCTATCCGTCGCTCCGAATGACGTGAAACAGTGTGACATTGTAGAGGACCTGGTGTCCGTTGTTCCATGTGTATAGCGCTCTCTCTCTGGGGTTGTAGTCCATCATGCTGATGTGGGAGTACTGGTTATGGAAGGGGATGTCGGTGTATTCGTACGTGGAGGAGTTGGTGTGGTAGGCAAAGTGGACTTTGGCCCCGGCCAGGTGGGAGTTGGTGACGTACAGTGTGCCGCAGATCATGAAGGCTTCCCCTGCACTGCGCTTAGGAAACCCCGTGTCCCAGCTCTGGGCTACTTCTAGTGTGCGAGGGTCCAGGCGACTCACCTGGAGACAAGAGACACAGAGACAGTCACAGACAGTTTATCAGGTCACACAATTTTGACAAAATCCAGCCATGTCTTTTGTTGAATGAATCACACACTGTGCAGTCCATGAAGTAATCAACCAGGCTGACAGCTATAGAAACGGTGTTTGTGAAAGATATGTTCATAACACTATTTTTGTTATTTTATGCTGCTACAATTTCGCTTTGTCCTCATAATGACAATAAAAATGATTGATTCTTGATTCTAAGGTCTTTGTATATATCACGTCTATATAAAATCAGTTTTCACATACAAATGATAGTAAGCATTTCAGATTTGTTTTCAAATTAAAGTCACAATTTTTAATCAGTGCAATTACCAAAGCTCAAAGGTTGCACTTTAACAAGATTTCTGATTTTTCTGCTTCTTAAACATGAATACTTTCTGGTTTTCTGGTGTAAAGAAATCATTACACCTGAATAATGTTGGTGTGTGGCCAACACAAGACATTTGCAGCCCTACTGGAAATGACTGAGTGTTGTTTAAGTTGTTTGTCCTTGCATTACAACGTTGAATAGTTGATGTTCTGATGGCGTCGCGTGGTAATGCTCCATCACATTTGAAATCAATTATTCAGTGCATATTTAACTGAGCCTTGACTTCAAAAAATAATAATGCCAATCAAATGGCAACAGTAATGTCTCTGTCAGCTTTGTTGGGGGAGAAGAACCTGCTGACAACAGTAACTACAATTTCAAACCACAGAGAGAAAACATTGCTGCTTTTTGTTTCCAGACTGTACCATTATGTTTCCAGCATTGGGGATGGTGGTGTAGACGGCCCAGAGTCCAGTCTCATCAGCCATGAGGTCGATGTCAGAGGATCCTCCCCAGCTGTAGGGGAAGGTGTTGTTGTATCCGGCACCGCTGAGGCTGCGCTGGAGCAACACGCTGCGAGAGCGGAAGTGGTACTGAATCTGGAAAGACACACGCATCGTTGTGCGATCTTATTATCAAACTGATAATGTTGCTCTTCTCATACGCCAGCCAGTCTCTTACCAGGATGTTGCTCTGGTGCTTGTTGTAATAGAGTGAGCCGTTGTAGACCACGTGGCCGGTTCCTGCCCATGGGTGCGGCAACAGATGCTGCACAAAGTTTTGGCCCTTGGTGAAATCCCCCATGGTCCTGTACTCCAGCACACGTCTGCCCTTATAGTAACCATCCATGGACCACACCTGAACAAAGAAGGAACCGGAGGGTTTAACTCTCTGATCATAACAACCTTCACAAGCTACACAGAGTAGGTGACATTCTTCTTCCGTTTTCAACTTTAAACCCAATTTAAATCAAGTAATTTTCCTCAAGAGGGACCTAGACTTCTGCATCTCCTCTGGTATCTGTGTAAACGCTGTGATGTAATCTGGACTGTGATGGGAGAGTATTAACATCTGAGCGAGCCGATCATGGCCAGACCACGCTTAGCACAGGTCTAAACAGCCCGATTGCTTCCTCACATCTGACCACAAAAACCATTTACAGAGGTGGTTTGAGGACGCATTTGTCCACATTCTGAGCTGCATGAACACAATCTGTCCTCAGGCCGGATTAGAGACTGCCTCCTCAGCTGACATCGTCTGATCAGTGCTACTTACTCTACATCAGTGCTCAGCTCCTCTTGTCTCTCTTTTTTTGCTTTTTTAGATGCTGACACAAGACACATTTGTGATCGGATCATTGAGGACAGATATTAATACCAGATCTGAAATGGGCATTTGACCAATTATAGTGCAACATTTAAGGACATAACTATGTTTGACTCCCGCCAGGTTTGGTTCCTCTTCTCTCAGGCTCGGTCAGGATCAGACAGTAAATTATTTATTATTCGCTGATGACGGTGAGTAAAATGAAAAATCTTTTAATCATTTAATGAACTTTAAGTCAAAGTCTCAGATGCTAAATAACTGTGCTTTATTTGTTTTTGGTTTTACTGCATCTTTCCTTCCAATATGAGGAAATGTTTTAATAGAAATAGCAATTACCTGAAAGAGTTTTTGTGCAGTGCGTCATTTTTAAGTGTGACCTCTTTGTTTGCATTTTAATCTGGATAACACAGCACAGAGGAGATGAGAAACAATGTGCAGCTCTGAACGTATGCATGCAAACAATTCAGCTTTCAGGTTGCCCCACATTCCTGCAATTTATAAATTCCTGTAGATAATTAGAGGTGATGAATTATACATCCTGGATATGGAAGATTAATTCCCAACGTCCCACAATTACTCAGTTAAATGAAAATGAAAAGTAAAACCAGGTAATCTGAGAGTGATGAGAAGAGGTGTAAATATAGGGCAGCAGAAATGGGGGAGGGAGATGGTGAACAATCAGGGATCAAACAAATGGACGAAGAAAATAGGATGAGGAGACAGAATTAACGGGATGGAAAGAAAATTGAGTGTTGACAGCATGGAGGGGTTGATTAGGGATGTGAGGTGAAGTGGATGAAAAAGCAGAAAGAACTGTGAAGAGAAGATCTTTTGAAAGAGACGTTCACCAATCCCTCAGCAGAGAAAAAAGTAGAGAGGGGAGAAAAGAGTGAGCACATGAAAGGGATCTTTCCTTCTATGGGTCAAAGAATAAGAACATTTCTCCAGCAGTGGCAGCACCATTTTAAATTACAGTTAATTTGTAGACATAATATTTAAAATCCACATTGAATTAGACTTTCAGACAAAGGTAACTGATTGCAGTGATTCTGAGGGCTTTCAATAACAGTGTTCTCAGCTTGTGGTTTGTGAAGAAAATGAATCAGACTGATTGCTCTCTCTCTACACCATCAACACTCTCTTCTCATTATTTGTTCTCCTCTAAATACCTCCCTTATTTTTCTCCCTGCACCAGCAGCCCATTTAATGGAAACTTTTTTAAAAATTCAAAGAACAGTGTTTCAAAAGGAAGTCCCTTTGTGCTCTGGCAGATGCAGTCTTCATGCATTTGAACGCACCATTTGCTTCATATAAATAAGCTCCAGATGCTTATTATACAATGAACGGTTTGTGCAAAAAAGGTGAGCGGGAAATGTTTTCCCCCCCCGATGTGTCTTGAACTAACACCTTCATTTTGGAGGCTGTTGCACCATTTTGATTCCTAGTCACTCCCTCATGATCACTGTTGTGAAGACGCAACAGGAGCAAAAATAAAATAAAATAAAGAGCAGGTTCTGTGTCATAATAAATATCCCTGTGTTCACATGAATGCAGTTCTCTGCAGTGTTTTGAATATGGAATAATTTAGTTCCCTTTGTGTCGTAAATCTGCCATTTCTATGCGACAATCCAGTCCAGACGAACTAAATAAATGACATAGTGAAACTAAAGCTTACAGGGAACATAAACTGTATAAGTTGGGCTGTGTGGTGCAAATAATAATTAAAAAAAACAATTATTGTTATTTAATAACAATAATAAAAATGATGTGACTGATACCAAACTGAGTAGAATCGAGCCGAGTAGAGCTGAGTCGTGCTAGAACTGTATAATGGAAAAACGTAAGTTATGTTTTTGAATTATTTTATTTGCGCTTGCTTGTATGCTGCACAATTTAACCTTACAGCAGATCATCTGAATGTTTCGTTCAATGTTTCTACACTGCAGCTTAGTGATGCATCTTGAATTGAAAGAGCTGTTTTTGGGAAACACTGTGTCCACTGATGTAATATGTAAGCAACAATTAAAGACTAAAACAAATAAAACATTTCAAGACAAATAATTCTTATTGTCAAAATCCCCAAAAATATTGAGATTTCTTTTGGCCCACAACGCTCACGCATGGTCCCTAGTTTTGTGACAGGTCTACAACATGGAGAAAAAAAGCTGGAATATTAAGCAAAACATATAAAATAATTTTTCATATACAGCGAGAAAGGTATATGAAAAACTATAAAGGTGTCACATGTTTCAGGTTTAGCTGAAGAAGTCGACCACTTGTGCAACCGTTGTGAACAGTGATATACATTTTTGGTCATACTGCCCAGCACAAGATTGATGATGACATCATTATCTGCTGATACTCACCCTGTTGACTGTTATTGGCCATAAAGAAGATTCACTGATACAGACATGATTGTTTATCTTGGCTGTGTGTACTAAAAATAATTCTTCTAATTGAATTGAAAACAGTTGCGTAAGATGCTAAAAGTAGTGTTATTGTATGAAGGGCTGACTTGAAAAGAGTTTTTTTTCTTTTTTACAATGGGGTTGGGTGACATAACACTGTAAACCAGAGAATGTAAAAATAGCAATGGAATCAGTTTCATAACCATCAGAAGAAAAAAACAACACAAATCTGCTGTGTAATGTTCATACATTTAATTCAGTATTTTAAGTGTGGTGAAGCTCATTTCAGGCCCAGTTATTCATACATTAATTCTTCATAAATTAATGTATAACAACTAGAACAAGGAAACACACAACGACCTGCTATTTGTCTCCAGACTATTTGTCTCGCACAATCCACACAGGACTGTGGCAGAAAAGGCTCCGCTGTCATGTATGTTTCTGCAAAGCTGTCAATCAAAAACTGGTTCCGCCTTTCAGACAGACTTTCCTCCATTGACACCCAGGGAGGCTGGGATGATGATCCGTCATCCGTGATAAACAACTGATTCTGAATTAACTAGTGACAGGTTCTAGCACACATTTAGTGTTTAAATGTAAATACATCACCACTGATGTATATCTAGTAATGTTATTTGCTGACCTTCGCAGACTTCAGAGTACTGAGGTAATGAAATTCCACATGTTGCCATTGGCTTTCTTAATCCACTCTTGCTTCATCAGTTCATGCTTTCATCACTCTCTAATCAGCCCAAGGCTTCCTGTCCGAGACTCCTCCCCCTTTTATAAACACCGGAGCAGTCATGCTGGAGCTTGGTGTGAGCGACTGAGAGGTTCGACTCACTGAGCACCTCACTCAGCTGCAACTGGTGACCAGTTCACTACCAGACCATGAACCCTACACTCGCCATCATACAGCTCTCAGCCCAATTATTGGCATTTTTCAAAATCGAGCTTTGAGTGAAGTTAGCCTCAAGCGCCTTTCAAAACAGCCAAGGACACTTTACAGAGAATAATAAACATAATAAAAAACAATAAAACAGCAGGTCACAGTTTTAGAGAAAAGATAAAATAGAACAATGTTAGTTACCCTTTAACACCTGAATGAAGAGTTTTTGTCTGTGTGAGTTTTTAGTTTAGTATCATGTTTTTCTGGACAGTTGATAGGACATTAATCCCATCCACGGAGAACACTGCGTTGTTACTGCCTTTCGATATTAATTATAAATGTTTCATTTAATTATAATAATTTTAGCACTCCCTCTGAGCCCACATACATCATTTAATAATACATCAGTGTAACTGTCTGTGAGACAGATTTCATTGTTACAAATATGAGTTCATTAAGTGTTTGAAAGTGAATAAATACATGTCGGTAAAATTATTTTATTGTCATTTAAATACCTTGAAGTGAGGTCATTTTATTTTGAAAGTGCATGGTCACATGACGGGGTTCTGTTTGAGGTTGAAGTAGGGGATTGTGGGTCAGAAGCGGGACCACTGTCATGGAGGTAAGAAGTTATGGTGTTATGAAGGTTTTCTGCAATGTGTTCAAGAGGCGCACACGGTAATTGTACTTTGTTTTATTTGTATTTCATTTTTCAGTTTGTTAAAATAATTCTCAATGGACTCATATGGAGTTTTATGTTTTGTCTTTGTTGCTTTTACGGTGTTTTATGATTTATTTGAGTCGACGGCGAAAGAGAGGATAATAAACTAGAAAAAAAGAAAATCAAGACAGCTGTACGAATCGTGGCTTTTTTATTGAACCAGTGTAGCTACACACAGTATAACACTCATCAAAATTTGGATACTGTCCAAACCCTATTTAACAGTGATGATTTATTTGTGGAAGAACAAAAGTGAAATAAAAAATAAACAAACAAAACAGCAGAATCATTATCCTTATCATTATCATTATTATTTCTCACAGTTATTTTAACTATTTGTATTCGGCCTAGGATTTCACAGTTAGGGCAATATTACTATATCTGATAATGAAATTGCATCTAGAAACTTTATATCACACTGCAATCTACTGCAGCAAAAAATCTTTTAAAAAATTGAATACCAAGCCGGGAAAATTCCTTTTTTTAATAATTGCATTGGTTGTTTATTATTATTTGTTGGCTAAATGTTTGGCTAAATAAATGTATTTATTATTTCAGACATAAAACGTAGATCAGAGAGACCGACCATTAGGGCTGTTCAATCACTGCTTTCTAAAGTTAAGCAACTGTTTGTATTATATGTTGGGAAAATATATAATACACTTGTATACACTTGTTGGGACAAGAGGTATGTCACATCCTGATGATGATAACTGTCTTTAATGTTGTTCATTTTTTAAATGCTCCTGGTCTTTATCTTCTTCTCTCTCTGCTCTTTTTAAATGTGACGTTTTGTTTGTAATCTGCTGACCTTGTTTCTGTACATGTGACACCTACTTAGGGATCCCTCCTCTGTGGCTCTTCCTGAGGTTTTTCCTCACTCGCTGTGAGGGTCTAAGGACAGACAGCATCACTGTAGACTGTAAAGCCCTTTGCCAAGAGGCAAATTGTGTTTGTGATGTTGGGCTATATAAATAAATAAAATAGACTCTACAATTTGAACACAGAGCATTTCGGCTCATTTTTCCATTACTACGTTTAAATGTACAGTATATACAGAGGCTATAAGAAAGTGCAATATATTATTATTATGTAATATATCATTTCATTTTCACCAATTAGATAAACAGATAATTAGATGAGCAAAAAGTACTCAAAATGTTTAAAATCTGTTTTTGTATTGGAAAAAGCCGTTATCTGACGACTTAAAAGGGGTGTGGATTTCATCACATCACATTAAAAAGTGATCACTTCACTGCCTGTGAGGCATAGACGTGTGAGCAGAGTGACCAATAATACATAAAACATTCAACATATCTATAATGTCTACATCAGTTGTTTTTCCTTTTCCACCCAACTCCTTTATTATGCCAACTGTTGTTCTTTTCATCAACCCTCTTACTCTTTGTTTCTTCTGCTTTCCACTCGCCCCCTCTCTTTTCCATTTTACTGTCTCTCCTGTCGTCTTCACCAAACATCCTGCTCTCTCTCTCTCTCTCTCTCTCTCTCTCTCTCTCTCTCACACACGATCAGCGCAGACATCTTGACAGATTAGGAGATATTCACACCTCAGCAGCTGCTCTCAAATACAGCGACAGGTGTGTGTGCACACATCTGTGTGTGTTAGGTGTAGCGTGTGCACACATATGCACACTGACACTCACTGATGAGCTAATAAAGAATTCATAAATGTCAAACTGGGACCCGATGCAGACAGTGTAGTCATGGATACCAAAGGACGTACGGGAATGACTTTACTCATCTCGAATCACTCATGAGTGTGTTTAAATTTTTAAAATGTTCTCAGTTGATGGGTGATGTTTCAGTAACTAATATATATAGGTATAGGAGCAGCTATAGACAGTGGTGATTACACATGTCTACTGGAGGACTTGTACAGAAATCTAACTGCTTACACCACTGGTGTAAGCAGTTAAGCAGCATTCTTCTTTTCTCTTTGGCAGACAGAGACAGAGCGATTATTTTCTCGATTAACCTCAAAATGATGATGTTCTCAAAAGTCATGTTTTGTCCACAAACCAAAATTATTCAGTTTTACTGATTTCTTTGTTATATGAAGCAAAGAAACTAGAACATATTCATATTTAAGAAGCTGAAAAATCAGAAAACTTGTTTTAATTATCAAAAAAACACTTGATCGATCGAACAATCCATTAACAATTTAGTAGACGATTAGTTCAGTAATCAATTAATCGACTAATCGTTGAAGCCCTAAGACTGACTGAATGAATATGAGATTTGTGTGTACCTTTAATTGCACTTACAGGTTAATTATTGATTTGAATTCTTGGGGAGGCAGACTTTCATATTAGCAAAATAAAAATTGTCATCTTGTGTTTTACACCTGCAACTACTTTCACACACATGTCCATTTCAAAATATTGTGACTTCCTTTTTTTTATCTGATTGTTAATAGTACTTTTCTACCCCAAGTTCCGTTGTGATACAACCGAATCCTCACAAAAGCATTATCATCCCTGACCTACTTTGCTGGCAGTGCTGTGTGCATCATCCCCTGTTATGTCCATGTCCTCCACCAGGAAACATGCCCCCCAGTTTGGGAACCACTGGCTTACAGTGTGTTTAGTGGACAGTCTGCTGCCACAATGCAGGTTTGACATTTAATGTAAATGGGCTCTGTAAATGTTTTCTGAGCAAGGAACCTGTTTGTTGAGCATCAAGGACAAACAGTGTATTTGTGCTAAGATACGCCACATGTAAACATATACAGAGAACACAGTGTTTTCATTAGCTCAAAAAAAAGCATCATACATTTTCACCAGGTTATTATTGCAGCATATACTGTATGTTACACACTGATTCAAGGACATCATATACACTGGCTTTGATGACAGAGGAAGAAAAAAAATGGGTTCCTATTAAGCTGCAACTCATTTCAATAACGGTTAATCATAATTTGTTGTTTTGTCTATAAAATGTCTCAAAATTGTGTTTCGTAAACCCTTTAAAATCACAAAGAGGAACAAAAAAAAACATGTAATGAATTGATTATCAAAATAGTAAATACATTTAGTAATCAATTATTACAGGTCTATTACATTCAGACACGAGGGCCAGGATTGAGGCCCAGCTCATAATAATCTAACAGGTTTTTGGGGAACACAGTGATAACTGGGGTAGCGCTGCTGTGTATATCTCCATCTCATCACAAGGGAACCAGGGAGAAGCTCTAATAGGGAACAGGCAAGGGTCACCATGGCGATATAAATCACACCTGGCAACTGGGAGACAGTCGCCTTGACAACTAGCTTTGTGTGCGCTCCCTGAACGGAGTGTGTACATTTGTAGGAAATGGGTGAAGCTTGTAGTGAGCTGAGACAGAGTGCACAACGGCGCCATTAAAATTAAGACAGAGAGAGAGACTGAGATAGAAAAAAATACTTGAAGACAAATATAGAGCATTGGTGTCCTTGTGACCATGTTAACAGCACATGCTTCACTTCCCATGCACACACACACACACACAGTAAAGTATACACCTACCCTGCTGTCGGAGCTGGGAATCATGGCATCAGTCATCCAGGAGCCAAAGCGGGAACCTGAGGCTCTCACGGTGATTGGACCGCTAACTGCAGTCAGACGACCACAACCTGTAGACAAATGATGAAAGAATCTTATTAACTCTGCCACGGAGACAAAAAAACACTGTTTTGTGTGTATAATACATAAACTGGGAAAATGAAGAGAGTCACATATTCATATTTTCTTGTTTGGAGTAAATGATGTTGCCTGTCAAGGTCACCTGGTCACCTCAACTCCATTTACGAGCAGTTCATGAAATATATTAATATAAAAATATGTTTGTGCCCCAAGCACAGGCAGGAAAAAAAAAGATGTTTCTCCTCCAAAAAAACCATAACACACAAGAGTCATGACCAGGAAGACAAGGACGTTCAAATCAGTTTCAACTATGACTGAAGTCTTTTCATTGTATTTGTTGTTCTTTAATCAAAACCCTGACAACGTGAGAGAGCTGCCAAACCTTGAACCAAAGTAAAAAAAATGTTTCAATGTAACGCAGATCTTAAAGTGATGTGCCACTATACATCTTTCTTTCCGAGTATGAAACAGTAACACTGAGAGTATATCAAACCACTTTTCGCTGCATGATTCACTTTAATGCTGTCTATTCATGAGCTCAGTAAGTCCCATCTATTGATTTTTCACCACCATATGCCAGAAAACGCCACTTCTTTATTTAGTCCATATGTATAGTCCTGTCAAACTCATGTTTTAGCAAATACACTTATCCACTCTCATGTCTGTCTGACAAAGGCTAAATGATCTTCACATCTTTCTCTGCAAGAAAGAGAAAACGTGTTCTATTCCCAAAATTTCTGATTACCCCTTCAATCTTAAATATATGTATATATGTATATATATATATATATAGATATGTATATATGTATATATACATATCTATATATCTATATACAGAGAGATACTGCATATACTGTATATGTGTGTGTTTATATGATGCAGACACCCTGCTCACCTCCTGCATCAAGAACCACCTTTTCCAACTGGAAAATTAAGCCCACAGAGAAAATTTGTGATTGTACATGACACACAGCAGTTGTTGATCCACTGCTGCCTTCAAGTTCAAATGTCTTAATTTATCACTTGTGTGTGTGAAATCCTTAGCTACTAAGTGTGGCAGCAGTAGACCGGCAACTAACAAGTCCCTGTGCTAAAAAACGAAGACAATAGAAGACAATAAGGCACCAGCTAGTCTCTCCTTGGTCTGAGCCCCATGTCCATAAACTGGGTGTCCTAAAAGAAAATGTCCTCAGTCTAGATTTTAGAACATCAAATTAGGTCTTTAGACAAGGTTTTGATTAGACGTAAAGATGCAGAGACACTCTGACTTTTAATCCATAGTATTAAATAATATGAACACTGTTTCCTCCTACTCAATAATAAGATAATGATTTATCAAATTTTAGTGGTGTACAGTATGTGTATATGACCTTGGTAGTCAGACAGAACATCATCAATTAATTTGTGTTAATTTCTGTTTCTGGAGTTTACTGCAGTCTATGAAAACTATCGAGGCGATGAGGGAGCAGCAACTGAGTTGGAAAATGCGCTCGGCTACAGAGAAGTCTGGGGTTATGTAGCATAAACCCCGCTAGATCCCACAGTTCTCACGGTGCAATACACTGGCATCTTTGGTCAGACTCTCTCTACCTTTACACCCCAAGGCCATGAGGAAAGGAATTGGGCTCTTAACTGGAAGGTCGCAAGGCACTCAATCCCCCATTGCTCCCCGGGCACAGATAAATGCTGCCCACTGCTCCTGCGCCCGGCTTGTGTGTGTGTTCACTTTTGGTGTGTAATAAGGATGGGTTAAATTCAGAGGTCTGGGTGTGTTTACAAAAAATTACTAATCCTAATCCTAAAGATTGTGTCTAAAGAAGGTTTTCTGTTAAGAATTGCAAGGCAAGTGTCCAAAAAAGATAACCAAAAATCTCCTCCTGAGTATTGTGGGCTGAGGGAAGGTTTCAGATTAAGTGGTGCTTCTTGTGATGAGTGAACTCACCTTAATGTGTTTAATAATTGAGGTGACAGCGAGTTAGTGTTACATCCCCTTTTCTATACATTTTGTACATACCCAATTTGTTCATGCAGCTGTGCAGCCTGGTTTCCAGGAGTAGAACCCTCTGCTGGAGCTCCTCGTAGTCGTATGCCCCGACCTCCTCCTGAATGGCTGTCAGGATGATTGACAGGTTGAGGAGCTCCAGTCGTAGGGTGGCCAACGTCTGCAGGTCCAGTCGGTACTGCTCCACTACTGACAGAAGGGGCCGTAACTGAGACATCTGGCCCTTTAACTCCTGTGGGTGCATGAGAGGCAGGAAGAAAAATGATGTTAAGGGTACACACTCTCTCTTAATGGTGTGGTAGCTATGAATAGAGCAACTGCTGCTCCTTCACAGCCAAGTGAGGTAGTTTATGCATTTGGTCAGATTGTCCTTAGTGTAACAACTTGATCCCTGTCGAAGTCAGGTTTTGTTAAACTAAGAGGAGACTCCACAGTCGTACAACTCATTGTGGATTCTCTCACATAATAATGGTTCTCCCCATCATCGCTCCTTCACCCTGCAGACAGTGACCTAGAAACTGAATGAACAAGAAAAAAGGAGGTGTCCTCAGGAGCTTCGAAGTGAGTTTATTCTTTCCCTGAAAGCAAACACCCTGCAATCTGAAGGCCTATTCCACATGAATATTAGTTTACTTGCATGAGTGCAATAATGTACAAGTAGATTGGCAACAAACTACCATGGAAACAGGCACCACAGTTCCAAAACAAGACCTAAGCTACTCTTTATTCATAAAAATGAAAAGGATTGGATGTGTATAATGTGATGAATTTTATGATGAATAAATCATAAAAATGAATGTATTATCCCTGATTTTTTTTCTCCCCCTTTTTTCTTGTGTTATTTTCCACTCAATGAAGATCTTCGTTTACTAAGAAAACTATATATTATTACTATACTCCTACTATATTACTATATGTTATTACTGCGCTGTCAGGAGCTTGAGCCTGGCATGTGTTAGAAGCAGTTTGAAAACATCAACTCTGGATAAAATCTAAAGACTCAGGTGCAGACGTTCTTCGGAATTGCCGTTGACGCACATTATATGGACAGAAGTATTTGGATGCCTGACCATTACACAAACAGGGACTGTAATGACATATTTGTGTACATATATATATATATATATATATACATATATATATATATATCTATATACAGTACTTAATATGAAGGTGGTTCCCCTTTTGCAGCTATAACAATGTCCACACTTCAGTGTTTCTATTGGAATCTGTCTCCATTAATTCTGTAATGCATTTATGATTGATGCAGACACTGATATTGGACAAGAAGGTCTGGCTCGCAATCTCTGTTCCAGTTCATCCCAAAGGTGCTCGATGGGGTTGAGGTCAAGAGTCAGTCAAGTTCTTCCACACCAAACTCGTCAAACCATGTCTTTGTCATGTTGGAATAGAAAAGTTGGAAGCATAGCCTTGTCCAAAACGTAGTGCTATGATGAAGTGTTAAGATTGTCCTTCATTGAAGATAAGGGGCCTAGCCAAAAGCCTGATTGGAACACTTGAATTACACACTTAACAGGTGTGGCCAAATTCTTTTGTCCATGTAGTGTATGATGAATGCAGCAGGAGATGGTGTGGGTAAGACATCTTCACAAGAGCAAGGGAACCTTCAGAGGTTTTATGAGAGGGGGATCTTGAGTTTCTCCTGCTGTGTTCTCTCACAAGCTCAGTTGGACATTATCCAGAGATTAGACACGCTGGTAGTAGAATATCCAGGGCAGGCTTGGAATGACAACATTTGTGTTCACACATACAGCCCCGCAAAACAATCTCCAAAGAGTCTGAGACTGTCTCAAAGCAGCTACTGCATGTATCGCTATTCACAGAAAAATTGTAGGGTTGAAAGTGTATTGATGTTTTTTTTCAATGCCATTCAATCATGGATTCGGAATACAAGAGATAAATATTTTAGATAAGATAAAACAACGCTACAGAGGAAATAGCGTATGACATTTCGAGTGAGTCAGGAAGTTCTGTGGAAGTGTCCTCAAGGTGCATCAGTTGGTAATTAGTTTGTTACATCCAGCTTTTCTACTCATGTTACTAGTCACATTCCCTGTTTCATTCTAACACTTCTTCATACATCTTCTTACTGTCTTTGAACATCACTATTCACCTGTAGCAGTTCTATTTCCCCAGGGAACCATTTATTTTGTGTGCTCAGTCGACTTGCTAGATTGTCGCAGAGTATTTCCCAAAGAATTAATTACCTCTGTCAAGGAGGTTGTGTTTTTTTGGCAGCATAACTCAAAAAGGAAAGGACAGATTTTAATTAAATTTCCCGAGGATGTAGATTATGGCACAAGGAAGAAATGATTAGATGTTGGTGTTGATTCCAAATCCGGTTAAGGATATATTTTAAAACAATTGTTAACCTTGTAAAATAGATGGGTGTGTTGACAGAGTGGTTAAGTGAGTGGTCTTGGTGGAGGTTTGCCTCTCTGACTAGTTTCTCTAGTTCAGTCAGTGGGTGTGGTTGGGGTGCACATGCACATGAATGTAGTTCCCTCTCATGTGCAGCTAGACCTATAAGGTCTGACTGTCTGTAAGGACAGTAAAATCTTTATACACGACAGTGTGTGAGGCAAATAGCACTGAGAACCGCATTGCAAGCACAGCTCTAAAGCTACAATGAAGCAAAACAATGAAGCGGAGTCAGCCTTAAATTCCGTCTGTGTGGAACCTGCGAGCACACCTCCAGTTTGAATCTGTGCACATGCTCTCTGTCGCACACCGTCTTGTCCAGTTGGTGGCATGCTCTTGTTTTGGTCAAAAGAGACAACTAAGAAGACGGTAACCATGGAAACTAGCTTCAGGTTATATGAGGATGTCCGCACAAGTCAGCTCTCAAAGTATACAAGGACGAACAAATTAGGAAATCCTGATGAGAAATTGCCAATACTAACGTGGAATGTGAGATGGAGTACGCATGCACAGAAAGCAAGAGTGACAGAGATAATTGTTTTATGAACGGAATATGCAAAGCAACCCTCCACGGATACAGATCCCGGTAAGTATGACCCAAACCCTAAGTTAACAATGACTTATGTAATTGGTGATTTGTCACAGTCTAGAAGAGGAAACAATGCTTTATCCCTTGCACTGTTTCTCATGACTCTTTACTCATGTTTTTGGTTTCATTTTATTTTTATCTCTTTTGGACTGTGCTCCTGTCTCTGACCACTTAGTAAATGTGACATTCTTTTACAAGCTGTTGGCCCTGAGTCTTTGCCTCCTGCCTTAACACCATTACACAGTTGATGGGGACTCATGGTGAAAAGTAAAAAGGACTCAGCCATGGGAGGGGAAAGACCATTGTGCAGTGAAGAAGACAGAGAGCATCTGTGACTTTCCCCCCTGTGTTTTAGTTTCACTTTGAATCCTGAATAAAAGGAACAGTCAGATTAGTTTGGACCGGTCCAAGCCAACTTTTTTTAGATGTGGTTAAATCTGGTTGAGTTTGATGTGTTTTTTTTTTCCCCCCAAATTAATTACGTTTACACATTTGTGTGTGCACCATCTCTATCCTAGCATATCTTCCAAACATCCCTGTGAGGAGCTAAGACACTAAACAGTGAGGAAAGAAACGAGCCAAATGGACAACTTTGCTCCAGAACATGCTGGAGGGGCTGAATGTCCCATCTGCCCTGGGAATGCCTCACAGTCCCACACAGTCCCACAGGAGCAGACATGGAGAAGATGTGGCCGGAGGAAAGGATGATTGGGCTGCTCTGCTCATGTTACTGTCACTGCAAAATAATGACTGTGTGAATCATTACAACTTTTGTAAGGACTTTTGGTAAAATTAGCTTGAAGGAGGATCAATATTTAGTGTATGAATTATACATATAATACAGTTTTTATTGCAGCAGGAGGATCAAGGGTTTGTTTCTTATATATCCTTTTATATATCTCTTTATGCCCTGACACTAACATGTCTTCTCACCCTTGTATCCCCCATCAAAAAATGACTTGCCGTGTAGAGAGGAGTCAGATTTGATATGGGGGTAAAAAGATTTGAAGAAGTGTCAAAAGCAAAGACAAAAACCTCATCTTCACAGAACAGCTCACACGCCCACACCCCAACACGACGACACATACAGCAAAGATGCTTGGCAGCCATCAAATACTTTGCATGTCTAATCCCTTTCCTGTCATCTTAGGAATGATTTGGGAACTAAATACTTACCTGAAATGACAAAACATTTTATGAAGCTGTAGCTCCATTCAATCAAAACACACAATAAAAGAGTGAATATTGTGTAACAGCTTTGATTCAATAATTGGAAACTCATTAAACATGTAAAGTATTAAAATCGATTAGATGGCATGATCTGGTGCAGAGTTAACCCTTCACCTGGCTATTCCCCCCTGCCACGTCTTCTGTTTCATCTTCAGCTCTCTAATCTCTCCTTTCCAGTTTCACTCGCTTACCCCTGCACTCTCTGTCTGACCTTTACCTTCCCACTCATTTCCATCATCCCTCCTGCCCTCAGAGTAAAACGGCAATAAGCAATACCCTTCTCCCTGATTCCTTCATCTCTCTCAAGCTCCCTATTAGCCCATCTATCAGACTGTCTTAATCTCCCTGGTTGACATCCTCTCATCCCGCTGCCTCCCTTCCATGGGATAAAAATACTGTTTAGTTATTGATAAACCGACTGTAGCTGCACATAAATATTCACTAGTTGTGCCTCTCAGAGCAAAGGCAAAAGCTTATGACTGTGAAAATTCCCTAGGGAGCCAAACACACACACACACACACACATATGCAAAGACTAACTGTATAAAAACTTAAAAACAGACCCAGGAGCCATATGATGTTGTTAAGAAGATGTTTGCACAAGATGAAAGGCAGCAGGGAATTATGGGAAGGCGGTAATACTCTCTATTTGGAGAAGTAAGGGATTGTTTGTGTGTGTGTGTGCATACTTGTGTTTGTCCTCATGGAGACAGAAACCTGGTCCTAATGAGGCAGAACCTTATTTTTGAGGAACTGGTTAAGTTTAAGATTTGAATTGCGGTTAAGTTAAGGTTAGGGTTAGGCATTAACAGGTTATGCTTAAGGTTAGAGATAAAGCTAGGCTGTGAACGGCAGTCAATGCAGTGTCGTGCATGTGTGCGTGTGTGTGTGTACTTGTATTTGGTGTACACCTTTTTCGTTGCTTGTCTTTCACAGACCTGCTCATGATTCTAAATGTTGAGTTTATGGTCTCATTATATTTAATCTGTCTTGTGTTTGTTTTCAAATTTTAATGTAATAATTTGACATTTTGGGAAACTTGTCTGTATGCTAAATGTAGCTAAGGTCAGGAGCTAATTAGGTTAGCAGCTGAAAGGCTTTTAGCGAAGATTGAAATGCGTTACTGCTCCAAGAATTAGTCTGGCACACACTAGGCCTGGGCCATAATTCTATTACAATACACTGTATGTATTGCAGGCTGACTGAGGACCAGAACCTAATGTGGGTCATCTTCAAACTGGGAGGTTAGGGATTCAATTCCCAGCTCCTCTATTTACATGCTGATGTGTTCATGGCCAAGACACTTAACCCCAAATTGTTACTGGCAGCTGTGCTGGCAGCGTGTCAGTGTGTGTGAATAATCTGGAATAGAAAAATCTCTACATATAGATGCACCATATGTTTGTGTTAATTGGTGTGAATGATAAAAAGACAAGAATGTAGTGTGAAGCACGTTGAGTGATTTTTAAGACTACGTAAGAGCTATGTAGACACCGACCATTTATCGCAGACAATTTCTTCAATAATTATGGAGCAAATGTTCAATATATATTGATGTTTATGCCCCTTGCAAACACAATGTTTTACCTTGGATTTGTGAAATGCTTCTCTGTTTAATGTGTTTGTCATTTCCTCCAAAGAAGTTTAAAACCGCAATTGAGTGGTTTCTTCAATTTTTGCTACAAAGCACAAACAAATCATATCAATTATTATCGAGAGACTATAGTGATTTGTTTTGTTTTTTTCATATCATGACAGCATTTTTAGACATATAGTCCAACCCTACCACACACATTCTCCGAAAATCAATGGAAAGTATTGACCCTCCAGATTTGCAAACATTTAAAACAAAATAGAGGTTTTTATATAAGGATTTTTCTTCAGAGCCTGAATCATTTTCTTGCTTTTGTGTTTATGCCAAGCGAAGCAAACCAGCTGTTGGCTATACTTAATCTTCATATTGACTGCACAGACTTGGTGGTATCAGTTAGAAGTGGACTTTAAAGGATGTAATGTGACCAAAGACTTAGGCTAACATAAGCTAGAGGTACTGTCAGACCTGATGTTGATAGGCCAAATGTACAAATTTTTAAATAGGTCAGAGTCTTACTTTCTGCATCCAGGTGGGTCCACGTGGACCCTACACAGATGAACACGAGCAAACCTCCAGTACATGCTCCCGTTGGAATAACACTTTCAAGTCCAGTTGGTGGCACACTCTTGTTTTGGTCAAAAGAGACAACGAAGAGGCGAGTAACCATGGAAACTTGCTTAAGGTTATATGAGGAAGTCCGCTGGTACCTGCATACGCACAACCTGGCCCTTAAGTATGCAGGCTCTCACTAAAATGTTACATTTCTTTACAATCATTCAGGGCTGCAACAAATAATCAGTTTTTTGATTATTATTGAGCTATTTAATTATTCAAGTATTTCTATTTTATGAATAAATAAAGTTCTCTGATTCCAGGTGGACAAAACAACATTGGAGGACATGGTCATTTTGAGATTTGGGTTAGGGTTAGTTTAAAAAAATATATATTCTGATAACCGATTAATCATTTTGTTTGTTTTTTTAATAATTAAAACAATAATATTTTCTGGTTTCTTTGCTTCATATAACAAATAAATAATTACAACTGATTACCACCCATTTCATGGATCAAAAAGTAAAAAGAAGATTATAAAAACAACCATTAGTTGCAGGCCTATTCTGAATTGAGTATTTCTTCACCATCAAACGACATACCTTAAAAGTAAGCTATGTGACGGAGTCTGTAGTAAATACCAGTAAAGATGCCCAGTTAGCCCTGGTTTAGTGATTGTACATCAAATGACAAAATACAGCATTAAAGCTGGACTAAAGAAAGTTTAAAATTACCATTCTTATAAAGCATGTAGACAGGGGAAATGTTCTTTATGGCTGGTTTCAACATCATCACTATCTTTGCTATAAAATACAAACCCTCACATTACCCGCACATGCAGGCATAAACATTGCACAGGCTTTTTACAACCCTTTTTTTAAACAACCTTTTAGTTCAGCATCATTAGTCCAGAGCTGCAAGATACAGCCATTAAACAAGTGGTTTCACAGCTTATTTAACTGTTCAGATCATTCACCCCTCACTTCTCAGATCTATAGCCTCATCTTCTCTGTAACCTGTGTCTCTGACATAGACACCTACCAGCAGCACCATGACAGAATACACAGAGGACAGATATTTATTCCGAATTTAAGGAGTGAAATACAGTTAGAAGTCACAGCTTATCCAGCAGGGTAATCTCACCTTGTCACCCGCAAATTTAAAGCACTGAAAAATCTGTGTCGTGGATGTACTCCCTTTGCATCATATTAGGTACATTCCCTCGCTGCTTATGAAAACACATCCACATTCAATACAAATCTATCTTTCATATTTTCAGACAGCTCAGAGACATGTTGGGTGATGCTGTTCATCTGCTG
Source organism: Solea senegalensis (assembly GCF_019176455.1). Classification (NCBI taxonomy): domain Eukaryota; kingdom Metazoa; phylum Chordata; class Actinopteri; order Pleuronectiformes; family Soleidae; genus Solea; species Solea senegalensis. Next base: position 20,299,777 of record NC_058026.1, read on the forward strand.
CCATCCTTTTTATAAGACATTTACACAGCAGACATGAACAAATAGCTTCAACACAGATTTTGCCCCCTTCATGTCTGAGAGCAGCCAGGGAACTTCAGTTTGGCATGCGTGAAATCAATGTTTTCACACCAAAGGTTATGTGTTCCCTACAGCAACCATCTTACACTGTGTGTGCGTATGTATGTGTGTGTGTGTGCGTGTGCGCATGCATACCTGCAGGCCCTTTGTTGTCAGAGTGCGGGGGCTGGCCACATAAGTGTGTAAACGTCCATCCACTCCCCTCAGGAGAGGCTCAGAGTCTCGCACGTACTGAAGATCCCTGGATGTTCGCAGGTCTACAACCTCCATGGACTGACTCACATTTTGAACCTGACACAGACACACATACACAATTGATATTATGAGTGATTATCATTAGCTGCCCATGTTGCCGGAAAAGATTATGAATCTTTCCTGTCTAAGGGCCAACTTTTGCTTCCAAACCCCTATTAGACCACAGTGCTTATATGGTGATGTGCTGGAATAGTTAAAAGGTTCCTGCACTGAATTCACACAGAGATTGTTGAGATATCTGTCATGGTAGTTTTAGTTTAGTTTTCCGAGGATAAATTTCACTGAGACATTTCAGCTCCCATGCTGTGTGATAAAAATGCAATTTCATTTGTATTAATACAGAATTGAAAAATAACTTTTTGAACATTGAAATGAGGAATGATTCAATGCTGGGGCTCATCTCCAACATTCAGGGAGAACATTTTCAAAATTCATGTTACAGTGACAGCAGCAGTTATCTAAAGGAGAACACTGTTGAGCCAGGTTTCAGGTCAGTAAATGGAATACACTGTTCAGGCTCTAGTAAAGCAAGATATAGACTATATTTTCTGCACGTGAAACCCAATTTACTGTTCAGCAGAGCTCAAAGGACTTCATTACCACTTGAGGCTGCTGTTGCAAAGTAAACAGGCACAATTCTTCATGGTCTTCCCATTATTTTCCTTTGGTTTTAGACCATTCTTGCACCAGTGTGCACTAGGGAAGTGCTGCATGAGTCTTACTGCTGTCTTATTGTGAATATATTAACTTCATTATCTGAAAAATGCTGCATCAGGTATCTAACAGGATGAGCAGCTTCAGCCGTCCAAACAGCTCTGTGAGGCTGTATTTAATGTTTGTCACAGTGGTGCCAAACGTTAAATACACTAACACCGGTATGCTAACACGCTCAAAATGATAGTGATAGCTTTAGTCAGGCTGCTGCTAATACGAGAGAAAACACTCTGACAGCACAAACATCACAAGGTTAACAACTGTTTGTTTAAGAAAAACAAAAGACTGAATCCCTGATCACTTCTATTCACATACCCAAGATTTTATGAAAAAAATATAATAAACACATTTCACTAATGTGTTTATTATAATAATAAATTCCACTATCACTACGTCTAATGCTCCTCAGATGCAGATTCACTATAACTAACTGGCGTATGAGCAAATATTGGCAATTCTATTTCTATCTAGCTGCTGTGATAAATCGAGATATTTGACCATATGTTGAAAAAGGAAAAGCCACAGCAAATATTTGCTCCAGTGTAAACAGTTTAACGTGGAGATTGTGGAGCATCCAAAGTAAAAGAGGCACTAATTGGGGAATGCAAATTACAACTGATTTATTTAAGTGGTTCTTTTTGAAGTAGAGGTTGCATAGATCTTAGGAACAGATGCCAAATAAAACCACCAGTGGGAAAACTTGTCTTTATGACTGATATAGACTACATCTAAAATTAACTGACCTTTAAGTAAAATTCCTTGGCTCAACACCGTGATGCGCACACAAACACACACGATGGTTTCCTTTGAGGCAGAATCTCATTAGATACATTCAAACAAGATTCCCCTACAGTGTGTTGTGTTCAAAAGAAACAAACACTCCCACGCCTCTTCTCATTAACCACCATCAAATGCTACCAGACACTTCAATCCTCGCTTCACACTGAATGGAAAAACAGTGTGGAAAACAAAAATCTACAATAAAAAAAAATGACCCAGATATCCAGAAGTGACATGAAAACAAATAAACAAACAAAATCCTGCCCACATACAGTACTGTGCATAAGTCTCACTGCACCACCAGCTGTGCAATCATATGTCGAATAAACCTGGCATGAGAGCCAAGGGTTGTGCTAATGTTCAAGTGTAAAGGTAGCTGTGGCAGTTGCTGGTCTTTCAAACAGGGGAAGCTCAGTTCAGGCCCAGTTACTTTTACATCAATTCTTACATATATTCTGCCAACAAACAACTAGAACAAGGAAATGTGATAATTATGTAAAACTAAAACGCTATCAGAGTGTTTTTATTTATAGTGTATATGTACAAACGAAAATGGTCTATATATTGCCCGAGCAAATAACACACAATGACCAGTTACTTGTCTACAGACTTCCCTCGCACAATCCACACATGACTGAGGCAGAAAAGGCTCCGCTGTCGTGTACGCTCCGCCTCCGACATTTCCTCCAATCATCATGCAGAAGCCCAGCGCCCACGCCCGCCAACTGTTCTGCTGACTCAGAGAGAAGCTGAGCTTCCGTGGAAGTGATATTTTGTCGCATTTTTCCAATCACCATCGAGCTCACCAAAGTGAAAAAAAACTATTCTGTGTCGTCCGACAGAGAACAGTTGAAGCTGAACTTCAAGTGATTTTAATATGGAGGCTGCTACGGGAATACAAAAATAACGCAAAGACCCGTCATCCGTGATAAACAGCTGATTCTGAATGAACTAGTGACACGTTTAGTATTGAAATGTAAATAGAACACAGTCCATTTTTTGACGACTTTTGAGATGAAGCTGAGCTTCCCTTGTTGTCTGAGAGCAGTCGCCACTGAAGGGAAGGTCACACTTAATATTTGGATGTGTTCCAATAAAGTGATCGAGAAATTATCATACTGTATGGTCATTATAGCATTACTAACACAACAAACCTAATAGTATGGCCTAAGACGTTTGCACAGCACTGCATCTCGCACTGTAACACATGGCCAGAAGAAGCATGTGTTCACACTTCACAGCAGGCTCTGGGTGTCACTTCCAGAGAAACACTAAGCTAATTAAGATTCATAACCACAGACTCTCATAACAGGAGCAAGGGCAAGAGAGATGGAGGCTGTTATTTCTGATAGATTTCATGTACATTTCTGTTTTCAGCAAGTACAGGATGAAACAGGGAATGGTTAAAAAAACCAACTAAAACTAAAACATAATGTTTTCGTGTGCTGTGGCTGTTTTTACTTTGGCGAGGCCAGGGCAATACAGCGGCTGCTGATGTGTGAGGCTCACAGTAGCGTGTGCATTGAGAAATGTTTGCTGGATTTGACAGTGTTCAATAATTCATCAACTTGTCACAAATCACTTTTATTAGTCTCGTCGCCAGAAATGTGCTTATGCAGCCACATTTATATCCCCACACAAACACGTGTAAAAAGCACCCTGATACACTCAGCTGCATCCTGCAATATAGAACAATGTGTCATTTCTATCCATCTCCCCATATGTCCTCTGAGTTTAAAGTCTTATGGCATGTTGAACGACTGCCAGCCTGTGGAGGATGCAGCTACTGATGTGTCAGGGAAACAGCTGTCAGTGAAACCTGAGTGTGTGTCTGCTCAGGTGTGTTTCCGAAAGTGTCAAAACAAAGAGACAGTCCGGTGAATATTTCATTCCAGTATGCTGCATTTTCCTTGCTCTGCATCACAATGCTGACCACTGACACACACACACACACACACACACACCTGTTCAGTCAAGAGGCGCAGTTGTCGACTCCGAGGGTCCCGTTTGCAGAGGTTTCGTGCCGGAGCGACCACTGTGCACACACACCTGCCATCAGGATCTGACGCCGTGCTGTAAACCTGCCAGCCTTCCTCGGAGCCTGGGTACAACCCCTGCAAACAAACAGGCTGTGTTAATGAAGTTGGTGCCGAAATATCATGCAGCTGTACATTTAACAGCAGAAAAGGTCAGACTAAACACAAACAATGGATTTTCATTTTTTGTTTTTAATGGAAATCACATTCATTGAAAAAAATCAATGTGATTTTAATTATTTTTGAAAGAATAACCTTACATACATTTGAGTCTGAAGACATTGGTGTCCTTTATGGAATAACATCTAGTACAATGCATCCGTTCAATAAGAAAATTGATAGATATTTATTTATAAAGAATGAAAAAAGGATTTCTAAAATGTGACTTTGGGCCTTTTGCCAATTTTATCATTGTCCTGCATTTATTATTATTTGACACTTTATGTTTCATTCATTTGAGAAAATAAAAACCATGAAAAACTAATGAAATAGTGTCATTACTTGGAGCTTTGCTAAATAAATGAAAACCCATCAAAAAATGGAGCTTGACTAAATCTATAAAATCTAGAATGTGTCTCTTTCCATTTAGTCACTGTAACCCAGATATGACAGAGCACTCAAATATCATACATTCATTATATGTACTTCTGTCATGTGCAAACACCACAAGCTGCATGAACACTGGCCTTGCTGTTATCAGGAGCCACTTTCCGTCAAGCTGCATACAAATGTCTCAAGCAAGACATGCAGTATATGATGAGGATACGGTATATAAGAGACCTGTGTAGTGGTGAGTGTAAAATAAAAATGTCTACATCTTGATACGGTGTGTCACAATAAAAGCCACCATAACCATTAAATATTATGAAGGCAGTAAAGTGTCACTAATAAAACTTAGACTTTATAACCACGTTATAAATGTTTACATGTTTTGTTTTTTGTTTTTTTTGCTGTATGGGAGTTATTGTATGGTATTGTATGGTTATTTTGTTTTTGTTGACTCATAATGTGTATAGATGATTTTTCATTGTACTTCATTCATATGGGGGCGGAGGCTTCTACTGAAACACTGCCCATTCACTTTAAATGGGGCTGTCTTAGCAGAACTGCATTTTAAGATTCATTCATTTCCTTTGCTTTGCCACCAGCCAATCATAACACTTCATGCTAATATTCCAGCACAATCAAAAACAAGTCATCATGACTAGCAGCATGGGATCATGGGAATTTACATATATCCAGTATCTTTAACCTCAGACTGGACACTGTGTCATCAGAGCCCTTTGTGGGGCAGTGTGCACCAAACAATGGTCAACACCATCACTAGTGGTGTTTCTATTACAGTTTCATAAAATAAAAGCTATATTTCTTTGAACTATTTGAACTATTTTCTATTTCAATTGTTATTTGCAGGTGTTTCCATTGAAGGGTATTTTGCATATGAACCGTAATTCTTGTAAAGTCTTGTGACTTCCCCAATTTTTTCCACTCAGGGTATGAATACGACTTTTTATGTCATTAACCTTGTCTCTTTCGCTCTCTAGTTTGGTCTTTCCCTCCCTCCTTCCTTCTCTCTCTCTCTCTCTGTATCCTCATCTTGCAGGTTGCAGGATCAAGATCCAGTTATCGAGGCTATCCAGATCATACATATCATCACCATTATTATTGTGCTATAATTAAAAGTCAATATCAGTATAATTTTTATCAACACTCTCTGCTGCTGCTTATATAATCACATTGTATTGCTATAAACATGTAATCATTGACTGTATAAACTTGTAACTGCTCCTGGTCTCTCTCTCTCTCTTCTGTCTCTACCTCATCTCCCTCTTGTCCTTTCTCTCCCCTCTTTCTGTCCCCCACCTCTCCTCTGTCCCCCATTTTCCTTTCACCCCAACCGGTTGGGGCAGATGACTGCACATCTCTGAGCCTGGTTCTGTCAGAGATTTCTTCCTGTTAAGAGGGAGTTTTCTCTCCGCCTAGTGCTTGCTCATTGTGTGAACTGTTGGGGTTCTCTGCTCTCTTTAATGTTGTCTATGTACAGTGTCTTGAGATAATGTATGTTATGATTTGGCGCTATACAAATAAAAATGTAATTGAATTGAATTGAAATTGAATTTTTGTCCACTTTTTGCATTTCCATGATTTTGGAACGGTGATCTTGATTATTGCTACTGCTGTTGCTGTGATTGTTTTCAACAGATGAAGGTAGTCCACACATACCGCACCACCCTGTCTTAACACAACTACTGACATCATCCACTCAAGAAGCATGAAGCATTAAAGCAATGTGTATGTGCGAGTGCAGTGCAACAGGTCAAAGACGTGTTCTGCATACAATAGATGTGTGCTCATTTTTAGTGAAACTCGTGTAATGTGTTAGCATCATCGCAATTACCTTAACAAAGATTTGTTTTCTTCTGGATACTCTGCCATCTTTACTATACCAGGAGAAACATAGTGATATACCAGCAAAGCACTAATAACCAACCTCACTACTACTGTGTTGTCACTATCAAACCTCAAGCGTGTTTGTGTTCACTAATTCATATGTTCATAGTGTAAATCAGGCAAGTGGGACTGGCTTTATAGTGAACAGCGCTGCAGGATACTGGTGTGGCAGACTGAGACACATATGTTGTGTTTCCATCATGGTACAGTTCGGTTTGGATTGGTAAAGTCCTAGCTGACCTAGGACTTTACCAATTGTTCACTATAAAGCCAGTCCCACTTGCCTGATTTCAACTGAGCGTTTCAACTAACAACAACACTGCTATACTTGATGGACTGGGTGTGGGCCGCATCAGCATACGTAGCATGACGCCAGTCTAGCTCCACCCTGACCATATCGCAGCATTTTACTGGTACTGCAAGGGAACGATGCCAAGAATGGAAACGCAAAGAAAAATACCGTTCCACTCGATGGAAACACAGCTATACAGTCTTTAATCCTTGTGTGCTGGTTACATGTTCACTTCTTTTGTTTGTAATAATAGTTAAATTCCAAACATTTAACCCCTTTTTTCAAAATCAGTAAATAGAAATCATTTTAAAAAAGAAGCAACATTCTTTACTTTTGAAAAACATCTGAACATCCTTATTCTTTGGTCAAGCAAACACATGTGAGTGATTCACATGAAGGATTATAACAAAATAATGCCATGGTCACTATAGCATGTTTCAAATGGACCAGTGAGTCATACCACTATGGGGTTTTTTCCCCAGGCAAATCTTTTCTTTTCAGAATGTTTCAATCTAATTCTATCTGGCTGTTAAATCTCAGCAGGGTTTCAGGAGCTTAAGACGAAACAGCTCTAGTGATTTAAATGTCCATTTATGTTTGGAAGTGTGCATCTGCTTTTTATTGTGTTGACTGCGCCAGGTACCTGTGTACAAACTGAATATTTCTCATTTGCAGCTAAAATCAGCAGTGACATCTTCCACATGTGTGTGTCCAGGAAAGCTAACAGCAAAACTGGAGCGCTTCCACCCTACGCTCCCACAGCCAGCGCTGCTGCTCTGTTCTCCCTCGTACAAAAAGTCACAAACTCCCCAGAGATCCCAGAACAATGCACACACAAAAAAAAAATTTCAAACCTACTCACAGTCCATACTAATGTGATTTCAACTTGTGCTATCACTATTTAATTTGAATATTAAGCACATATATCACCAATCAATGCCTCAAAAAAGAAGCAACATTCTTTACTTTTGAAAAACATCTGAACATCCTTATTCTTTGGTCAAGCAAACACATGTGAGTGATTCACATGAAGGATTATAACAAAATAATGCCATGGTCACTACAGCATGTTTCAAATGGACCAGTGAGTCATACCACTATGGGGTTTTTTCCCCAGGCAAATCTTTTCTTTTCAGCAAAACTGGAGCGCTTCCACCCTACGCTCCCACAGCCAGCGCTGCTGCTCTGTTCTCCCTCGCACAAAAAGTCACAAACTCCCCAGAGATCCCAGAACAATGCACACACAAAAAAATTATTTCAAACCTACTCACAGTCCATACTAATGCAAATTTCAACTTGTGCTATCACTATTTAATTTGAATATTAAGCACATATATCACCAATCAATGCCTCATTTCCACGACACATATTTTTAACCTTTAATATAAAACATTAAATGAATTATTAATGAAAATGTATTTGATTAAACAACCCGATTATTCTTTCAGTTTAGTGTACCCCACTTTGTTGTTGGGGTTAAAGAAGCAAACTACGTAGAAGCAGCAATGAAATGCTTTATCAGTGTTATTATACAATGTTGAAATTAAAATACAGCAGAATTTGCAGCATTGAAATCTTTTGTACCCTAAAGCAGGTACAAAAGACCCCAACAGCCAATAAGTGACCAAAACATTGGAGCAAATACTTTCCTCAGGTAATACTTACCTAAAACTAAGCTTTTTGCCTCTAGTTGACAGTTGACCGACACATCTACTTTTTATTATTTTCATTTACCCATTATACCACTGATTCTTCCAGGGTTGTGAGGGGTAGGGATGTCACGATAATCAAAAAAATGAAATACCGCAGTATGAAAGAGAAGAAGACAAGATACCTCGTATTAAGACTGGTTCAGAGAGAAACAGTGGCGAGGGCAGTGCGACAAGCTAACATACTGTGATAACATAATTAGACTTGCTTACGACACTTGCTTACAATAATATCACATGCTGCGGTATACAGTAAAGCCACATTAATTTACCATGGTGAAAATTCCCTTATCACAACAGCCCGAGTGAGGGGAGCTGACAGTGGTGAACGCAAGCTAAACACTAGACAGGTCAGCAGCCTATCACAGAAACAGTATACAGTGACAAACATTCACACAATTTAAAGTCTCCTATTAACCTAAGCCCAATCTGTCTGGATTGTGAGTATCAGGAAACCACAATCAATGGGAGTTGAACTGAAGATATTTCAATGCTCTAGCTTCAAAGGTTATTTAAAGTTGAACAATAAGTATTCTGTTGTGGGTTAAGAAGCATTTAGTTAGTGCCACAACAGCAGTAGAAGATTAGCTTCCAAACAATAAATAGCTTTTTAATAATAATAATGAGCAGCGCAATGCCTCTATGCTATGGTGATTTTTTAAGGGCTGTAATACACAGCAAGACAAATAAAAAACATTCTTTAATTTGCAGATTTGTTAGGCAGTGCTGAAACGACAGCAATTATTCCCTGGTCTCCATACATACAATTAGCAAACAAGTGAGATCATGAACTCACTTTGCAGAAATCAGACTGGCCTCCAGTCTGACCCACTTAGGAATAACATTTTAGAACAATGTAAAAACAAAGCCGTGCTCATTCTGACACACACCAGCCTGTCATAGTTATTGGGCTAAGGAGCTGCCCTACAAACCCTGAAAAAGAATAACGACAGTGCAGAGGAGGAGGCTGGAAGAAGGGAAGTGTGGGAGGGTGAGAGGGATTGGGAGGTGGAGGCATGGAGGGAAACATCCCATAAATCAATCAGCAGGGTTTGGTGTGGTGACCTTGAAGTCCAGTTTACAATAAAGCTTATGGTGAGGAGGAGGGATTTAAAAGAGGAGGACGTGGATGAGATGACAATGTAAGCATCGGTTGTGCCCATTGCACAATATAATTAAGCAGAGGACATGCTGCACCTGAGGGTTCGCTTCACACAAGAGAAAAATGATAAAAATCTACTCAGGCAGTTCAACTGATTGTGATCGGTGTATATGGAGAGAAAGTATAAAATGACATGGCTAAATGTGCAGGAATTCAAGTGAGGCGGTGAAAGTAGGGAGGCAGGAAAAGCACTATCTTCTAAAAAAGCATAGCTAAAGTTAACTCTACAGCCATAGGTATTCCTGCAGTTCCACACATGCGGAGCAGTAGATCAGTTCATGTAAAAATGTGTAAGATTTGAAAGATTTAACTACATAATGAGACAGCTGTAACACACTACATGTTGGGACTGAGAGTAGAATCGATTGTCGTTGGAAAAAGATCCCTAAAGAAGTAAAGATTGTTAGCAAAAAAAAATATGGATTCATGATTCAAATACATTGTTAAAGCATTGGATATACACATGAAAAAATTGTGAACAGTTAAGGATAAGAGATCCATTTATCCAATTATCCATAAACAAGTATTCTGATTCTGATCCATAAAAGAGTGGAAATATTGCATAATTGTGGGAAAAAAAGTACGTACTTTGATTAAATCTCCATACTATATTTGTCAAAAAAAAAAACAATAATTCCAAATCAGTCAAACTAATCTTAATCAAAAGATCATTGTTGACCATGAGTATGAATCTTACGCAGGTGAAAAAAATATGATGTACAGACCAGGTCATTGCTGTTTTGTATGGTGTTATTGTTCAAAAAGCAAGCAAATAACAAAAGAGCAATGGAATCCATATCTGCCTCTCTCTCTCTCTCTCTCAAAAAAAACAAAAAACCCATAGGCCGACCAAGGTCCATTCTGGTCATCTGACATAAATAACATGACTGATGCCCACACTATGCTCAGACCAATCTCAGATCAATCCCTGGCTCCACTGGCTACACGCTGATATATAGACCCCATCCTGCTTGTGAGGGAAGTGTGTGTATAGACGTGTGCAATAAGAAGCACTGCATATTGATGTGCTGTACGAATGTGTGTGTAACTGTAATGCATGTGATTGGATGAGTTAGGGGTGGGAATCACAGGGTGCCTCACGATACGATGCGATACGTGATACATGGCCCCCCGATACCAATAATATCACGATGCAATAATTCTTCGATAATCAACATATTGCAAGGCAATCATATAGCGACACGTCACCATATCTGTCTAACTGAAGAAAACTAAATGTCGTTAAAAGTGTTCATTCACAATATAGAGAACAAGTGCATAAAGTCAATGTATTGAACACGGATGGAGCACCTCTAAACATAGCTTTCTCCAACATTATCCCGCTGTAAACTCCCTCTTCTACAGCCAGGTAACGTCCCTCAATCATTGATAGGGACTGTGTACTTAATTTATTAACTATTTGCCCAGGCCTATTGATTATCAAGGAATGCACAAAGAGGCATGACGATATATCTCTAATTTGACCCACCCCTAGGGTAAGAGGTTAAGAAGAAAACTATAAAAAGTGTGATATAAATGAAGAATATTTACCATTTAATGTATATAACCAACAACTTTACATTACATCCAGCTTAAAAAGTGTCCAACAGAACCTATTTGGAATTGCAGGGTTACTTCAGCAGAAACAAAACGTTTGGGAACCACTGATTTAGTTCATGATTACATTAATCATCAATGTTAATTATGGGAAAACAACATTTTCTCTCCACTGTGTCCTGAATTGCATGCAGTAAGTATCAGCAGGACTGCCTCTCTGACATCTCCATCTGTTCTTACCCAGTTCTGGCCGTGTGTGTGTATGCGTGTGCGCGCGCGCGTGTGTGTGTGGGCATCTAATTGAGTCTGTGTGCACTTTGCTGAACTTGCAATGTCCCTCCCCATAGCAGCTGTGATCTGCTTCTTAAGCCAGACAACTAAATCATCTAACGCCCAGGCAGGCACACATAAATATACAAACATAAACCATATATATAAAGTGTTATATACAGTATACATATGTATATACATTACACAGTATATATATATATATATATATATATATATATATATATATATATATATATATATATATATATATGTGTAATAGTCTAGTATCTACATGTTTAGGGTTGCCAGGGTGTTGCTAAGGCAAGAAATTGCTGCCTGTCCCATGGGTGAGTCAGCCTTCCCCAGGAGAAATATCACCCCAGTAAGTCAGAGAGAGAGAGAGAGAGAGAGAGCAATCCTATTACTCCGGCGTGTGTGTGTGTGTGTGTGTGTGTGTGTGTGTGTGTGTGTGCGTGCGTGCATGTGTGCAAACTGTACATGTGTTCTTTACGAGTTAAAAGAAGAGAAAGGATGGATTATTTATTTCTTAATCTATTTTTAGAGCGGGCTTCATTTTCTTTCAAGTTTCGTTCTAAATCAGAAGCTTTTCGTTTCTATCACTGGTCCTTGTTTGCTCTATTTTCTGCAACATTGAGCAGATTCAATATCTGCGTTTTTGAATGGTCCTGATTGTATTGTATTGATCCTTCAGTTGTACTTTTTTTTCTCCATTCACTGTTTGAACAGTCTTGGTGTGTTTTTGCAGCCACAAAGTGGCAGGCTACCTTATCAAATACAAAGCATCATGTCACATTGGAGTGATAATCATGACACGTTTACAAAAAGTTTTTTTTGACAAAAAAACATCACATCTCTCTAAAGTGTCAGATTTTAAATAGAGCAAAGCATTCTCATTTAGAGTGAAAGTAAACATTTTTGTAATAAACCAATGTACTTATAAGTGTAAACATGCAGTATACATACACTGACGATGCGCTCATGTGTGCCGTCAGGAGAAATGATGGTTCCATTGAGTCCGACAAGTGATGGCAGAGTCTGGGACATCCAGTTAGTCACCATAGCCATGGTGCTGAGCACCGCACCAATTTTTAACATGGGAACACTCATCCTGGCACACACACATTCACACACACACACACACACAAGCAGAAAGTCTGACTGGCTCTCACAAACTGTTGACAGCAGTCATGCTAAAATAAAAAAAACAGCACGTACACAAAATGATGTGTACACATGCTCCACAGTTCTCAGCTTAAGAATCCAAATACAGTGTGTATTCTCTGGAATTGTCCCACTGCTGCAAGTCTACGCTCCTTCACTGCCACAGGTTAGAGGAAAAATCCTTGAGCACAAGCTTCGCCTGATGCCTCCATGGGAAGAGACAGACACCCAAACATCCAAACATCCAGCTCAGGCTGCAGGAGATGCTCCAGGAAACAGCCACTTTGTCTCACTGAGCAATGTGTGTGTGTGTGTGTCTGTGTGCTTTCCTGAACTCCTTCCTTCCTCTGGCAGGAAGACACTGTGACTGAGCCAGCGCTGCTCTCTCATTTACCCACTCTGCCTCTCCCTCCCTCCACCCCACCCTCTCTCACAGACACACTCCATCTCTCAGTCTTATATGTGTTTTCTCTCTCAACTTCTTCCTGACAGGACCACATTATAATATGTTGAAAATAATAAGCTGGAGCAGCATTTGCTTTAATGAACATACTGATTTACATAAAATGTAAGTTAAATTAAAAAAACTAAAAAAAAAACGTTTTCTTGCTTTTGTCTTTTCCTACCTTCATTCATATTCTTCTTTTGTATTTTATTGCAGTCAAACTACCCCTCTCTGCTCACCCCCTCTTGTTTTCTTTATGTTGATCAAATCTAAATGACTACATGACAGCACAACGCTCTGAATTGACCTCTCCCTTCTAGTTTATTTGTGCAGTGGAAACTAACGCGACAGTGCCACCATGTGGGAGCGATGCCTCCTAGCATGACTGCAAGCTGCTTCACACCAGAGCGGATCTGAACATAAAAGGAAGTACAAAATGTTCAGATGATGCTTGATTTCAGCTGTGTCCATGATGTTTCCATGGAAACACAAAGTAGCAACATAAAAAAAAGAAGCCACTTTGTATTTTCAGTGCTGTGGACAGTTTGTATTTATCTGCACAGGAACTGCACATCTAAACTATTAACTCCAGTTTTACACAGTATTTTATTATTTACTGTCCTTTTGTTGTTGGTTTGGACTAACTCAACCTACTAATATGAAAACATACAATTACATTTTTTCCAGTGGTAATGCCATCTTTTCCTTGGAGCAATACAGTGTAGGTAAATGAGTTTCATCACCAACACAAAAAATATCAAATCAAAATATTAATAAAATATAACGTGTAATGACCCCAATGGCCTTTGCATGGCCCAGCAGAGAGGCCACCATCAATTTATGTCAGCGAAAACAAATGTAGTCCACACCCTGAAAGCTTCACGTAAATAAAAACAATGTTTTCTACTTAAGGCATACTACCTGTTGCCAATAGATGGCGCTATGACTGGCTTTGCAGGTTATCATCATGGACCGACTGGCCCTAAGACAATGTCAGTGTTATGAAGGAAGGTGAGGGCAGAATCTGTCTGGGCAGAAACCTGCTGCGTGACTAGTGGGTCAAGAAGATGTGAAAGTGTGCTATGTGACGACAGGATGACCAGAGGCAATCGGTCCATAAAATGCAAACATTTTGTTTGGTGTTTCCCAAAATGATAATCTTTTCAATTACATTTTAAATTATTATTGTCATGACCCTCACAAGCAGGTTGTCATTGATTTCTTTATTATTTGAAGCAACGAAACAAGAAAATATTCACGTTTAAGCTGCTACAACAAATCTTGTGTCGGAAAGAAAAAGTAGGAAAAGAAACATTCAAACCAATTAATCAATTATCCAAAATAGTTAATTTAGTAATCAACTAATAATTAAACGATTAATCGTCGCAGCCTGCAAAATATAAAAGGGGTCCTTCCTAATCGATACACCAGGGCAAATATCGTTATTTTAATTAAGAATTTAAGGTCCTCTAAAGTAAACAGTCCATGCCACTTTCACTTGCTGGGAGTCAGTATTATGTGATTGAAATTTGTGGCGGAAGTTACTTGGCCGATAAGAGGGAGTTAAAAGCAGGATAATGGTGGAAAAAGGTACTTTAGTGCCAGTATATGATTGTCTTGCAATACTGATTATCACAGTAACGTTGTATCGTGATATTATTGGTATCGTGTACCGTCGTGTACCGTTGGGTGATTCCCACCCCTCGTATTTATGTTCTGAGTACTACCGACACTATCAACACAATATTTCGGACATAATTCATTGCATTTACTGTTGTTTTACAACCAGGGACCCATCCATCCATGTGATTGCCAGTCTAATAAATGTAAATGTGTGGGTTTCTGACCACAAGGCAAAAGAATTATTAAGTATTAAACTGATGAAACAACAATATGTTTTTGAGCTGTTAAAGACAGTGTGGTGTAACAAAGATCGCCTCAGTGTTAATAGCTGAAAGTGGTTCTCATGCTATACTTTATCAAGACGAACAACTTTACTGCACCAGAACTATGAAGACAATAGCTGTTGTGTTGTTCAGTCCTGGGGCGATTTTGTGTCGACCATTTAACCAACCAATGCGAAAATGTTCTGTCTTTGTTCTCATCAGCAGTTACACGATCACTTTCCTATCTCTGTAGAATGCCCCCAGGATACATATGGCTTATACATGGAAAACCCCTCAGCGAATACGTTTCACTAACATTAATATTTCACTCAGCAGCACTTAGAGGGAACACAGTTTGTTAGGAGATTCAGAAGCATCATAGAGCTGACATGACAAAACACCTTCAGGATATTTATGATCACTGGCTCAAGTATATCCTTCTGTGCATTTGTAGGAAATGTCACACAACTCTAGATTCCACTCAATTCAAAACTTCTGGCAGAAATAATAGTATATTTATCTAATATGAATTTTATTTCACTGGACAGAATGCAAAAAACTACATATTCAATAAGTCCAGAATTTGGGGAAGTATTATTATATTTCTAACTAGAAGAGCCAAAGAAGAACTTGTTACACACCACTTGAGTGAAAATTACAAACGCTCCACTCCATGTTCCAAAGAAAAAGAAAAAGTGACACACAGTGTCTTCTTACCCCACATGAGGAGACTATAGACAGCAGCAGCAGCTCATAAAGGACTTCAGGGTGACCCATTCTGTCCTTCAGGTGTCCCAGGGTTGGCTCACTGCAGACACACTGTTAAAAAAACAAACAAAATCAAAACACACGCTGTGACCCTGTAAAGAGTTTAAGAGGACATCTTCCTCAGAAAACAACATGGAAAGTACAGTTTAGCCTCAGGGTTCTGATACTGCTGTAAGTACTGTCGTGGCTAAGCTGGAGTGACCAATCCCCTCTGGCAGTAGAAGACGAACACAGTCCTTGTGTTGGCTTCATGCTGAGGAAACTCAAAGAGGCACCAACAGCACCAGACATCTGTGGTGGGGAAGGTGACAGATGGAGCGTATAGCAAGGAGGAGCCACGGGGTAAGATGTATATCTGATTTGATGTGAGATATAATACTGACAAATGTTTAGCCTCAATGCTAGTGAAGAATAATGTAATTGAAAAAGTACAGTTTTGAGTAAAATTGTGCCTGGATATTATCTTATTTTTTTCCTGTAAATTAATGCCACAATAATCAGTTTCCAAGCAAAAAAATTAAAAATAAAATTACATTCAAAAACAATTATACTCAGACTTGACTGTCATTTTCTGTGTTAATGTACTTCATATTTGACAAACCTTACTTGAGCCATTTATAAAACACTTAACAGTAGCCTATATTGGATTCGAAACAGAATTGGATGATGTCTGAAAACATTTTTGCATCAACAGATGGATCAAATTTGAATATTATGTGCATTTAGTCGTAGCTAAAGCCCACAACTCTTTATCTTACGTCTGTGAAAACTTTACATTAACTTATACGTGTATGAAAATAAAAAAGAAAGACTTCACAAGAATAAAACAATGCACCAGGTCCAGATCAATCAAAAAAAAATATTTTAGAGAGTCAAATTAGACAGGAATAACAATATGAACAGGGTAAAGGTATTGTTTTCAGTTTTCAAGACACTTCGCCAGGTGTCATATTGAGGTCAGATTATTATATAAAAACATGATGGGGCATTGTTTAGATTTACGTGGAAAACCACACACACACATACAAGTGTTCTGACGTGAATAAAACAACGTTAGCTCCATCCTCTTAGCATCAGAGGCTAACGTTAGCATTAGCTTTCCACTCCGCTGACTGTCGAATAATAAGCTAAATTCAGTCTGTACATTTTGTAACTCTGCATGTTAGCGTGTACATTTGAACGAGTGTTGACTAACCTTTTTAACTAACTGCAACACAGGTATTTTAATCTCATTGTTACTGAGATATTTCACCGGAACAGCCAAAGCAGATCCCTTACTTAGTGCAATGTGACAAAGATATGAAACTTTTATTTTTACCTGCTTTTTTCACGGCTTTGCTCGTTTGCTCACGAGTTACAATAGATTTGCTGAGCGCTTTTTAACACTTCATTTTGTGTGACATCATTTTGACTAGTAATTTCATTGTGACTAGTATGAATTGTAGTCGTTGATATATGTGACGTCATTCTTACTAGTCAAAACCACAAATCTTGTGGCTATCTAATTTCAGTTTTAGATATACAACGTTATTATGACTTCATAATTCAAGTTGGAGATAACATCGCTATAAAATCTTTTTAGATATTGTTTCAAACTGTCAGACTTAAGTTGTAGATATCGCAAACTTGAATTGTATTTCATGTTGTAGATACTTGAAACTGGAATTTGAGCTATCTACAAGAATTGTAGATGTCCATAATAACAAACCGTTAAACTGTTAAAATCTGAATTGCAGATATCTGTGACATCAGTATTACTTGTGAAAACTAGAGATATCTGCAATTTGCAATGGTTTGTCATTATGGACAACTACTACAATTCATACCAGTCAAAATGATGTCACGGATATCTGTAATGGTAATTCCACATAGTCAAAGTACATTTGTAGATGCCACAGTGACCAGACTACCCTCACACCACATCTGCCATTTTGAACCAGGAAAATACTTCATTGAATGTCACAGCTTTCATGGATTTAAAACACAATTTAACACTTTGGAGCCCAATTTATTCAGTCAATTGTCATTTAAATAGAGCGTAAAGGGGTTTGTCTCTATTTACTTATAAATGAGATATAATGGATATGCAACATTCTCATTGCAAAACATTTAACCTGATTTCATGCCCAGTCCAATATGGCAACAGTGTTGACAGAGGAACAGCAGTATCTGCACATTGTAGGGCTGTAAACTATTTTGATAATCTTTTGGCTAATGTGATTATTCTCTGGTTTCTTTGCTCCATATAACAAAGAAATCATTAAAACTGAAACATTTTGGTTTGAGAATGAACATTTTTAGGTTTGGTAAACACAGATCAACATTTTCTGACATTTTACAGACCAAACAAGCACTCGATTAAAAGAAAAAATTATCGATTATGAAAATAATCGTTAGTTGCAGCCCTAGCACATTGTTTTATCTTAAGTAAACAAACTTAAAATCAATGTTTAACTTATAACCTGAGGCAGTGTTTCACCTTGAGGATTATAAATATGCAGATCTCTAGGCATATATGATATGACTCTTTCCATGCAATGTCATGTCATATATACATTATTTAATCAGTGAAACATAGCAGTTAAACACTCATGTATAAGCTGTGTTTGTCTCTCATTAAAGTTTCAGGGAGTAAGAAGTTGTACTGCAGATGTCAGTGTATAGCACTGGCAGGCAGAGCTGAGGGTCAGCATAAAGAAGGAAGACTAGGACAGGCAGAGAGAAATATAAATGATACATGCTCAATCTGCAGCACATGAATACCAAAGACAACCAGACTGAACACAAAAAGCCATTTATATGATATTTGAAAAACCTGGTTTCATGTCTTGGCTCTTTCACATTGTTTGTGAAGGCAGAGGATCACAAAATACATCAGCAGCCATTTGTTGGACTGTGTATATACAATAGACTAGTAGTCCTAAATATTAGAGCAAAAACTCGGGGTTATCACAAAAGTCATTATCACTGGAGACAAACATTTGTGCCAAAATTTCATTTTGCTGTTGCTATACAGGAGTCTGAACCGAGGTTGTGGGTCAAAATAAAATGGAATATTATGCATTGTATGTCAATCTGGTCAAAAAATAAAACTACATCTCGTCATGTTAACTTAAATGTACATTATGTACTTTTATTAAAATATGTTAGTCACTCCTCCACACAATGATATGATGAATCAATAAAAGATCCTGAGGCAATCACATACCACAGTTTGTTTATGTTGAAAAAATATAAAACATGGCTTCACAATATATATATATGTATAAAAAAAACAATGCACTGACCCAGTTCCCTTTAACAAAGGCAAGTACTCTGCAGGGAGTGTCATAATAGCACCGCGGTGAATTACACTCTGACATACATCACATAACAGATAATTATAACAACAAAATCACAACAACAACACAAAACAAATTGAGGTTTGATGATGACAGAACATGGTGGGTGAATGTGGCTGAAGAGTGTTAATATGTTAATATTTGTGAGCACGATTCACTGATTATAGTGTTTGGAGACTTGTGTGTGAATGGGAATTGAGTGCATAGATAATTGTGTGAACAGATGTGGATGATTCGGAGAGCACCACTCCCTCCTCCAAAGAGGAACGAGAGAAACAAAAATCTGTGTCATAAAGGTTACTGAGAAGTTAGCATTCAAAAATGTAACAAACTGTATATGAGTCAGCTATGACAAGGCCAGTGAGCAATGTGTGAATTCATGTGCATCTGAATCGAACTTGAGAAGGAATACTGTTGTAGGTAAATCAACTTATAAATATATGACATCATGTATGTCTTGTAAGTAGTTTTCTCCCTGCATGTAAAAAGTGTCCACAGCTATTTTTTTTTACTATTAAATTATTCTTGCTGCAAACTCCCCCGGCTCAGTTAACCGTTGTAGCAGACCGGGCCAACTTGGAAACCGAATTTCTGATTCCCATTTCCAAAGTCGGACACTGCCACGTCGATGATGGGGAGCGTACTGGACAGTGGCGCGTCAAATTCCAACACAGTCCTCTCCTGCCCTGAGCGTGTCTGCAGGGAGAGAAAAACAGTAGCACTGTCAGAAAATACGTGAAGGTGTATGTGCTCATACTCTTTTTGTGATTCACGTCTGCGTCACTCACTTGACACCCGTCGTACAGTGCACTGATGTAATGTGTGTTCTCATGCGTCAACTCCTCCCCGCTGCTGCCTCTGAAGCGCAGTGCATGTTCGTGGCCATAGGTGGCGGTGTGCAGCCATGCGGCAGAGTTGAGACAGTGGTAGGTGAATGTCTGCTTTGCTGTGGCACTCAGCAGCTTCAGGAACGTCATCTGGACGGTGTGGATCGGAATGCCATCTGATCCAGAGTAGGAAAACTGCAAGAAAACACCAGAACACAACCTACGCATCAGTGTAATTCCACACAAAATAAAGCACACTAAATGTGGACACGATGTTTGCACCAATTGTTAATGACAAAATTTCACTACAGACAATAACTGTCCACAATAACCTCATGCCTGTGCAGGAGGAAAGGTCAAAAACGTATGAATTAATATGAATTATCCTGTGGGTATGATGAGATATTTCACATTCTATGTACCTTGTCTTGTAAAACAAACACTGTTAGCATATGGAGAGCATGCAGAATCATCACACTATACCTCTTTTCCTTTCCTGAATTTACTGTACCATGTGTCATGTTTTTCCCCTTTCCAGGCAGCCAACTTCACCTGATGGCAAACAAACAAACAAACAAATCGTTTTCAACAACTAGATTTTAACCCAACACTGTAATCATGGTTATCTCTCTGTTGTAACCAGTTCTGCACTGAAGACACCTCTGGAATGAGAGGTAATAGGTCTTCAGACTGAACTTAAAGTTTAGTTGCCTTTAGTTTAACTACTCCCCTAAATGAGTCACACTGGACCTTTAGGGTCATTCATCAAAATCAAAATCCTTTTGACCTCAAACTGTTAAAATGTGTAAATGTTTTTGTGTTTCTGCATGTAAACTTACCGACTGAAACTTCTTATCAGGGTACAGACATGTCTCTCCCTGTGCAGTGAAGTTACAAAACACTTTGAAGGAGTCTCGATGGCAGCCCTGGTTGGGATCTATCCAGTACTCACCTGGAGAGAGAGAGACAGAAGGAGAAGAGGAGGAGGAGGGTGGGCAGAGAGGACAAAAACTCAAATTCAGGACAAATTGGACAGGTTTCAAAAGAACAGAAAAACTACAGCCATAAAATGGGGAGAGAAAATGAGTTTTAACATGCAGACAGCTGTTGCAATCAAAACTCTAGAAATGCAAAAGCGATTGAGTGATGAGTACCGTTGGGGAGCTCTGGGTGGAGGAGCCACAGCTCCTTGCAAGTGCGTGCTGGGCTGTGGTAAGTTCCCTGTGGGTTACGTAGACCCTCCACGTCCACTTTCATAGATGACAGAGATGCAAACACCTCCTGCATGTCTTGGCCATCATTCTTTGCCCAACCGTCCTGCTCCGCCTGGTCACCCTGCATCCATTCCTCCTCTCCTCCATCTATTGCATCCTCCCCCTCCCCCTCCTCCTCCTCTTGTTCAAGTGCAGCACCATCAACCAAAGTGTGTGTCCTCCTTCTTCTTCCTCGCTCTGGCAGAGGGTCCATTCCAACTGCTGCCAGTCCCTGATGAGAGGAGAGGGCGAGAAAAAAGGGTATGAGTGTGGTCAAATGTAGATGAATGTGAATTAATGAGGTGTGTGAAGTTGCTGAATATACCCCTGACGATCAGCCAATGACAAAGAGCGACAACCGACCACAACAGTGCCTCAGTTGTTATGTGTTAGGGAAAAAAGTTGCACTCACACACACGGCATCGACTATAGCTAACAAGAAAATAGAAAATATGATTCACTGCATCTGCATAATAGGAAACTCTTCTTCTCAGTAGGTGTATAAAAATTGAAGTAGTCTAGTGTCACATCAGTTTATGAAATGAGTTATTTAAAGGCTTTACCCGCAACTAGGCACCTATTATTGCATCTAAGTGAGAAGCAAAGAAGTGATGGAAAACCACAGGCAATGGATTCCACTAGTGATGACTTCAAATCAGGAATATGAATATGAATATCTTGTTTATTTTACACACATTTCACACACTTGCGATGTGTAAGCCTTCACAAGGGAAAGTTTATCAGAAAGTTAGAGATGTCGGGTTACTGCAGGTCTAGAATAATATTATTCTGGCAGCATTATAAGTGTCCGTTATGTTCAGTTTGATTATTACTCAATCTCAGTGGGGTTAAAGTGCCCAGTGAGCTCTGATGGCTCCAAAATGACCACTGGCACCATTCATTTTTGCAGCTTTTCCTGCCAACATGGCAGTGTAATCAAACAGAGTCTTGTGGTGTCTGGAGCTCGATTGAAAAAGAGACTGAGACCATTAAATCCTCAGAAAGTTTTCTGACATTATAAATCAAGTTTGAAGCAGGCTCATTTTCTCGTAGACTTGCATTCAAGCATTCTGCTATTTCTATCCTACTTCCTGGGTTTCACAGTTCAAACCAAAAGACTACGACCATTTTTATATACAGTCTATGATGTGTCATTAAAAAGGGTAACTAGATGAATTGTTTGGCAGCAGGTGGCACATATTCAGCATTATGTTTGGTCATCACACAGATAGATGGACGTGTGATGGCACAGTCACTTAATGTCCTTGTATTTATTTACGTCCAAATTAAATTGGGGAACTTATTGAAGAGGGTCGATGTGTATGAGCTTGTTGTTGTGTGCCTTCTTGGCGTGGAGACATTTGCTTGCTTTGCCATTTCCCCTTTCAGATTGGCTGAGACTGAACAGCCAATCACAGTGATCTCTCTCATCTACCGATGCTGAATCAGCCATAAATCCATCTTTGCCTATAAGAGTCAACGGCTGTCAAACACACTGGCTGACCATCATAGATTTTAAACAGAACTCACTGGTGGACCTGGAGGCCCGGCAGGTCCAATGTCTCCTCTGGGACCAATAGGACCCTTAACACACAGATAGACACACAGTTAGGGTTTGGAGAGAGACTTAATGTTAAAGCATTCAATGATCAAAATGAGCATCACAATTACCTGGTTTCCTTTAGAGCCTTTTAGCCCAATGGTACCCTGAGAGACAGAGAGATACAGAGAGAGAGAGAGAGAGAGAGAAAGAGAGAGACAGGAGACAACAGAGACCGTAAGAAAGCAATCTCAGCACACTCCATGCTTCCAGGTGGTGCTGTATATTTGTAGATCATGTAGTGTCAACAGAATCCTGTGTGCTTACAGAGAGACCCGTGGGACCAGGGGGACCGAAGGGACCTGCTGGACCAACTGGACCCTGATATTAAATATACACACACACACACACACACAAAATCCGTCAGATAATGACAATCAAAGCTGAAGCAAAACTGCTTTCAAGTGACAGGTTTGCCTGATTATTGCTTCAGTGCGTGTGGATGTTTGTCACACCTCATCTCCTTTTGGACCCGGCAGTCCTTGAGTTCCTGGCAGTCCTCTGTCACCTTTCTCTCCAATGTCTCCTGGTGGCCCTATCAGACCAATGAGACCGCCATGACCCTGCAACAATGTCACAAATAGTCAATGGTAGCTTCTGCGGCAGGCCGCGCACGGCAGAGATTTATCATCACCAGGTGATCTCAATCTCTGGTGATCTCAATGACTTCCTGTTTATCCAAAATAGTTTCTGTGTGCGCTGCTGTTCATTGAAGAGTATATTGTGATTTGACATAAACTGCTCCTTAATAGAAAAAAATGCTGGTAATTCATGGGTAAACGTTTAAGTGTGAACAGAATTGTGTGTACCTTGTCTCCCTTTCTGCCGGGGTCTCCCTTCAATCCTGGTAACCCTGGCGGACCCTGAGAGGACGAAGTTATGATGAGGTTAAACAAAAATTGTGCACATAAAACCACTTAGAGACATGCACCTGATGATGTCTCGACTCAAAAAATCACAGACAAACCCCCGGATGTCTTTCATTGTTACATGTTTTTAATGGACTACAAATATAGTTGCATTTCTTGTTATTGCTATTATGTGCAATAATACATTAAAAACATAAATAGAGGGTATTCCTCTTTTATTCTTATGGCAAAAGAAACCCAACTTCTGTCATACCTTAAATAAACTCGCCCTTTGGCTCTTCTCTCAAAGAAATAGTCTGAAATGTTGGTAAATATATACATATATATATGCTTACTTGCTGAGAAAAAAGCAAGCATACAGTGTTTCCCCATGTCACCATAAACCTGTTGTATAGAGAACCTCTCCCCCGTCCACTCTGTACAACTGTGATTTTCTAAATTGTGTCTAAATTGGAAAAAAGCCGGGTTGTGTTTTCTGCACTTTTGTGGTTTAAACTTTGCACTTCCGTATTTATGAACTCACTTTATCCACTTTATTGTTGTTGCTGATTGTATATAAAAGAATTCTTATATAATAACAATACCAGTTGGAAAATGTTGCCATTTCTTCTCTGTGATGTCCTTGAAAAGACTTCAAAGACTGATATTTGATGTGTTATCTTACCATGGGACCTGGTGGTCCTGTCTGACCAGGTGGTCCGTTTAAACCCTGCTCGCCCTGAGAGAAAGACAAAATGACAGAGATTAACTTTTTTTGTACTTCTATGATTTGTAATGCAAATTCATTACAATAACTTACTGCAGGGCCAGGAATCCCTCTTAGACCCTGGGGACCAGGTTTCCCAAGATGCCCCTGTGCACCAACAGGTCCTGTTTTCCCGATGGGACCCTCCAAGCCAGGTGCACCCTGATTCAAAGAGAGAACAGGGTGACTGTCAGAAACTATTAGGATTCAAAAGTTATAATTTAAAAAGTTGTTACTTACTGACCTTTACTCCTCTTATGCCTGCTTTTCCTTCCTTTCCTGGTTTACCCAAATGTCCCTGAAGAACATTTTAAAACATTTTAAACATAATCTCTCAAACATACGCACACACACACACACACATATGCATGTAAAGACACAGTAAGAGAAAAACTTCCAAATATAATCGTACTTTACTTTTTTTTTTATTTTTATTTTAAATCACACACCCTTCGCCCAGGAGCTCCAGATGGTCCGGGTTCCCCTGTTGCTCCTGGTGGTCCCTAAGAAGATAGAACACGGTCAGTCATAACAAAATGCTGTTTATGCTGCAGCATATTTCATTCTTGTGAATTCAGAGGAATATCATGGATGCCCTAGTGTGTGGAATATAATGTAGAAGAGAGGATCGCACATGTTTTCCAGGATCTCCAGTGTCTCCTTTAGACCCAGGCAGACCATCCACACCCTGGTGAGAGAAACAAAAAAGTTGTCAGGACAAAGCTATGCAGATTTTGAACTGTATGTTAGATTAGACATCTTAAATATAAAATGAGAACTTCAAACCATTGTCTAACGCTTTATTCTACACATGAGGGTCGCGGGGCTGCTGGTGCCAAAACAGAAAGCGGGCAAAACACAGGGCAGGGCGAACATAGAGATAAACAACCATTTACTCTCACATTTGGTCAAATGGTCAATTTAGATTGTTCAGTTAACCTCTGCACGTATTTGGACTGTGGCAGGAGGCTGGAGAACTCTGGAGAATTCACTCACACAAGGGGAGACGATAACCACACAAGAAACTAAAAAAGAAACTTGAAGGGAGCAAGAGATTAAGTGACTGATCTACTTTAAGCATTTCCACTACATGTAGCTCAGTGTTTATGGGCTTACAAGACACCAGATAATGAGAACAACCTAGACATTAATGCAGAAATGCAATGTTCAACATGGCACTGTGTGTGTAGCCCCCAGGATTCATGCACACAGTAAATATTTTCATGTCCAAAACACAAAGACTTGTCTCAAAATGGTGTAAAATATCTCTGTGTATTAATATATAAGGCACTACAATATAGAAAATACATTACATTACATTTCATTACATTACATGTAGTACAATTTTCCAACCATTGTTTCCAATAAATGACTCTTTGGTCACCCTTTGCTCTGACCACTGGGAGAGACAGTTCTACAACTCTCCAAGGAATGAGAATGAAAATGAGAAGAATAATAAGATGAGAAAGATAAAAAAAAAGACAATGAAGATGACGTCAAACAATATGGCGGCACAAACAGCCTCTCCTTACAAATACAAAAATTATGCAAGTCACACTTGCATAATTTGCACTTCAAACACTTAAAGACAATGCACTTATGAATAACATTTTATAGACATGCACTTGGGAACATTTGACTACTTTTAAATAATCAACACTACTTTTAAATTATGACTTTTGTTTGCTTGCTATCTGATTTTAATTGGCCATATTATTTCATGTCTTTTAAGGAGGACAGACATTTGTTTTCTTATGTATTGATGTACACAATAGGAATATTACAATAAAGGAATCTTGATTATTGAAGGGGAGCAAGAAATGGAGGACACAGTAGAGGGACTAGTTACTCACATTGGGTCCAGCTTCTCCTTGCTGTCCAAGGTCTCCAGTGAGGCCAATAGGACCCTGAGGGTAGAGGGAGAGTTCAAGCTATTGATGCTGTTTCAGCCATAAATGTCTTTTGAATCATGTGCTGCCCTACAAATACAAATGTTGATTATTTGTTGAATGCAATATGAGTGCTTCCAGTGTTGTGGTTGTTCATCCTCTTTGTGTTGCATTGTATTATACAGCATAGTATAAGAGTAGTGTATTGAAGACTGTAATGAGTTTTTGTGGGCATGTTTCTCACAGCATTGCCCTTGGCTCCATCCTGCCCTGTAGGACCTCTGGCTCCTGGAGGACCAGGTGCTCCTGAAGCACCTGTATCTCCTTTCTCCCCCTGGTCTCCTTTTAATCCCTGATGTAAAACATTGACACAGAGGAGAGCAGTTAAAAAAAAGGATTGAAGTAAGATTGAGAAAGCTAAGTTGAAGATCATACATCAAAGAGAGGCATAAAAAACCGACTCACAACTCTTCCTGGGGTACCAACTGGTCCCGGGTCACCTGCCTCACCATCCTCCCCCTAACAAAGAAACACAATGAGTGCATTATTTTGGAATCAATATTGTTAAATGTATCTAAAATGTATTACTATATTATATAGAGTTTAGGGTTTGGCAATATGACCATGAACATCACAATAAAATGATTTAGTTAGTTGACATCAATGATTATCACAATAAATGCTTTGCTCTTGAAGATTTACAAGTTGAAGAAACTTGTAAATTGTGCTTTTAAAATTCTTCATCAGCAAAAAAACAATAAACTCTTGCCAAACTGAAAAATCTGAGGTTAAACATTCAAATTCATTATCTCAAAGTGTGTTTGTGCAGTGCATAAACATCATACTGATATTTATTTAACTTTGTCTACAGCCATTGCACAAAATTATAATGCAATATTTATAATGTTATAGACTTATTGCTCAGCCATAAGAGAGTTATTTTTTACCTTCTCTCCAACAACTCCTGGCTGTCCCACCATTCCAACGCGACCATTTGGACCCTACCCAGCACAAAAATCAATATGTATTCCAAAATCAAAACAGGCAATTGACTAAATAAGGAAGGTTAGATGTATCTGTGAGACCTACCTGTCCCCCAACAGGTCCTTGTGGGCCAGTGGGTCCTTGTTGCCCGGGTGGACCCTAAATCCAACAATCATTCATTAATTTGTGATAAATTAAGGAAAAATATGACTTGGATCTTTAACCAGTAAGTGAGCTCACCATTAGTCCTACATGTCCACTCTCACCCTTTTCTCCTGGAAGGCCTGGCATACCCTTGAAAGACACACATGATTAGAGGATTAACGTCTAGCTCCAAGGTCAAATTCATTGGTTTAAAAGCCTGACTTGTGAACAAAATCTCACCTGTAATCCTAATGGTCCTGTAGAGCCCTTGAATCCACGGAGTCCCTCGTCTCCTTTCGGACCATACATGCCCTGCTGACCCCGAGGACCTGGCTGTCCATCCAAACCCTATGAGACAGAGGAGAATGACATGGACTACAGAGCTAAAAAGGTCTTCTGTAACACTGAAAGCAGCACACAGCCAACAACACAAGGACACAAGGGAAAACAGATTTTAGCTATATAACAAAAGCCTCACCTGATAAAATCTATGACAGCTAAAATCTTTGATATCTTAAGAATAAGTTAGCCACCTTTCCCTGCTGTTAGGCAGCTTTTTTTCACGACGTAAACCGCTCACTCCCCTGCACCAAAGTCCAAAAGAGAAAACCATCAATTTTACATCAAGGCACACAGGAGTTGTTGTTCCACTCCTGCCTCCATGATTAAGTTCATATTTTGTGACTTCTGTGTTTGAAATTCTTTGTTCAGATTTACCAGTAGACCAGCAGCTCCTGTGTTACCATGACTTAAAAATGCAGATTTTCTCAATCGACTTTGGTGTGGGAGAGGGCACTCTCCACAGACTTCAATTTCCAGCCAGAAAAGGCTGCCTTTGGTGAGAATATTTGGCAGGCGTTCTAAAGATATCATAGACCTAAGCATTGTAGATTTTTTTTTTGGCAAGCTTTTTATTTTATGGCTAAAATCTGCATTGTTTATCTAGTAACAGTAACAGTTTCTACAGAACTGAGTGGACAAATGAGATTTCACTTATTGACTGACAGAAATTATGATTACAGGCACTCTGCAGGTCTTACATTGGGATGTAAAACAAAAAAATTATAATGTTACTCAGTAATTCTGTGTTTAATGAGTAATATCTTTTGAACTACACTACAGAAAGCAGACTGCAAGCTGTGGCCACACTGACACAGCTGTCGCCTATAAGTAGACCAGATGTGAGGCAAAAGCCCATCTGTGTCTCTATAAAATGGCTCTATTTTCACAGCGCTGATTTTTTAAGATACCCCGTAGGTGATGTCTGAGGGTTTGGGGGGTTGGGGGACTCATTTCCTTTCTTCTTCTATTCAAAATACCAAATGAAGAGCAAACTCACTGGGAGACCTGACTGACCGATGGGCCCTTGGGTACCAGTGGGGCCTGAGGGACCCTGTGAAGAGTGGGAGAGGAAGAGAAAAAGAAAGAGTTTAAGATCTGATGAAATCCATTGATTATGGAGTGCAATCCACATAGATGTACTTCTCCAGTGGTATACTCACTGCTTCTCCTTTGTCTCCTTTGCTGCCTTTCTGTCCTGGACCTCCCTGCTCTCCCTAAAGACAAACATCCACAGAGGACACATGCTTAATTACCGCATCACAAACACAATCTCTGACTTTGCCTCTCACACTCACAGAGAGACATAGATTACCTTATCCCCATCATCTCCTGGAGGACCAGCAGGACCAGTAGCTCCAAGCATCCCACCAGGTCCCTGCTCTCCATCCTCACCTGATGGTCCAATAGGACCCTTCTCTCCCTGAGACACAAATGTAAAAAAAATAAAAAATATTTAATAATTTTTTTTCTTTCAATCCATACTGAAATACACTCATCAAACACAAAGAAATCTTTATTAAACAACAGATGTAATTTAAAGTCTTTCAGCCCTTCGACGACAGTGAATAGCGACCTATGCACAGCTGATAAATTGGTTTAACTCTGCTAAAATCAAATTAAATTTAGTGAGAAGACGTAATTAAAAAGCATTTTAAAAAATGTCAGATGTATTTACAGGTTCCCCCTTCTCTCCCATTGGTCCAGCTGGTCCAATTGCACCGGCTCGGCCCGGCTGACCAATGGCACCAGCTGCTCCTGGAGGACCCCTCTCGCCTGTTGAACCCTGTGGACACAAAGTAAATGTCTATTCTTGTACTTCTAGGCAAATACAAGCACTGAGACATTTAAGGCAGTCAAGGAGTTTGGGTTTCAAAAAAGACACAGGTTTTAAATCATGCTTCAAAAGACCTGAGTTGATCATTGTCCAATTAAGCTTAATATGAAGGTAACAAAATTGACACTGAAAATACTAATATTTCCCATTGCAAATTAAAAACAGGTTAATGCATACTCAAAATATGTGTTTAAACACAGGAATGTAACATACTATGGCTCCTGACGTTCCTGTGGGTCCTGATCCTCCTTTCAGACCAGGAGGCCCCTGCAAAGATTATTTATATTATTTAGAATATGCAGAAAAATAATAATCTTCATTTCTTCATTGTGCACTTCATTGGTTTTGTGAGTTACCATAACTCCAGGTGCTCCTCGGCTCCCCCTGAACCCCTTTAGTCCTGTAGGTCCACTCTTCCCCGATATCCCGGGTAAACCTGGGTCACCCTGTGGAAAGGAAGAAGATACATTTAGAACTCCAGCCTCCATATTATATAATGCCACCAACCAGTCAAATTACAGGGAATATTTTCACAACCTACCTTTCCACCTTCCTTCCCAGCAGCCCCAGGCAAACCATGCTCTCCAGGTACTCCTGGTGCCCCTGGGTGACCTCGGTCCCCTGTTGGGCCAGATTCTCCTGATTTTCCCTAAAGGCAAACGACACAAATACAGACATTAACATAAGAAAAGAGATGTAATATAGTGCATGAGTGATTCTAATTGAGGACCTCACCTGTGGGCCCACAACACCTGAGGGTCCAGGAGGTCCCGTCTTCCCTTGGAATCCCTGTACTCACAGAAAATATGTGTATAAAGCATTTTCAGTGTGTGTGTATTTACTTGGATTTGTTAAAGAATCTTCACTGGCATAAACACTGACCTTGTCACTGACCAAAACCTGGTCCTACTGAGGCAGAACCTCATTTCTGAGGAACTGGTTATACGTTTAGGGCTAAGGTTTCGAATTGTGGTGAGGTTAAATTGAGCTTAAGCATTAACTGGTTAAGTTTAAGGTTAAGGATAACGCTTTGTTTAGGCTGTCCAAATGAATGAAATTGAATGCAGTGTCCTCGGAGGAAGAGTTGCCTGAAGAACCGTGTGTGTGTGTGTGTGTGTGAGACCTCTTATGGATTCACTCACCGGTTCTCCTCTTTGACCTGGGTGACCTGGTAGTCCATCCTTCCCACCTGGACCCTACAAACACAAAAGCACACACACATACACACACACATATTGATGAAACTGTACATTGAAACAAACAGGGGACACATCGCTCTCTATCCCAGGTGTGTCAGGGAACTACTTTGCATTCCAGAAATTTTTCATTTGTGTGATAAGCTTCAAAATGCAAAATGCCGGCTAAGGCTGGATTTATGTTGCTGGAGAAACATGACGGCGCAAGATGACGTTCTCTGTAAAGCCTTATGTACATCTAAGAAGCTTATTCCAAGGGTATTTTAAAACAATTTAAAGTAATACAAACATAGTTGGGGTTGTATGTTCAATTTCTACTAATAAACCCCACTAAAACTTACACAGTGGAAATTTAAGTTAAAGGTGATGGGGTTAAAACAGCTTCTGAACAATTAGAAGTTCACCCTTATTTTTATTTCCTGAGCTGTCAGCCATTAAAATATAAAAGCAAGAAATGTCACTGACGGTGATTTATAGCAATGTTTCTGAAAGACTGGATGGGGACATGCATATTAATATTTTTAATCTTGGATTCTTTTAATCTTGGCAGCTATTATATATATATACCTATTTTTAAATAAAACCTAATTTAAAATGAATTAATTTTACTACTTCAATTATACTTCCAATAATCAAAATCAAAAATAATATTACATGTTTGTTTTTTCTTTTATAAAATGACTGATCAGTGAAGTCAATAAATTTGTGGTGTGTAATTTTGTGAAGGTGAATGTTTTGTCACGCACCACTGATCCTTTAGGTCCTGGCTCTCCATTCCTTCCTTGAGGCCCTTGGGGTCCCTGAAATAATAAGTGCATTCATGTAACATCGATCAGACTAATCAATTCATCAATCCATATCATAAATCAACAGTGTTTAACTCACCCTCTCTCCAGGAGATCCTGGGGGTCCATCTTGTCCAGAGGAGCCCTACAAGAATGTAGGCAAGACAGAAAAGACGTAGAGAGTAAAAGTGTTAAGTGTAATCATCCATTGATAATGTATGACTGAGTGTTACTATTGGCTGCCAGGAGCATCAGCTGACCTTTTCTCCTGATTTGCCTGTCGGTCCTCTCGCCCCTCTGGCACCTCGTGCACCCTGACAAAGATGAAACATGACTGAGACCAAATCCTAGATGTCCAGGAACTTTTACTAACCCCAGAGAGAAGGTGTAGTTCAAACCAGTTCAATGAAATTTAGCATTTAGGTTATTGATTTAATTAACAAAATGAAATGAAGGGGAAAACTATGATCTGCCACAATTCCTGTCTAAAGTATGTCAATATCAACATCCAATGTCACCCATCCAATAATTCAGAAGTCATTTTACTCAAAAACAAAAATCATGCTTGCATGCATGTGTGTCTATAGTGTGAGCTGTTGTGGTCTCAGTTAGGCCTTGGCAATATGGCCAAAATGTTATTGCAAAAAGAAGGTTGAGTTACACCGATATCAATAATTATTACAATAAAATGATAGATAATTGAAGATTAGATTTTGATTCAAACTTTCGTTTCTTTATGGACAGAAAACAACAAACACTTGCAAAACTGAAATAACAGTTTTGGGTTGTGTCTGAACAGTGTTTAGACACATTGATTGGTATCATATTATATTGATACTGAATTATATTGCAATATAGAGTGTTATTGAATTATTGCCTACCAAGCCTTAATCTTGAAGCAGGGTATGGACAAAGGAACTCAAACCTTACAAAGAATGAGAATTTGAGTGTCTTGGTATAATCCGTTTGTCTAAGAGAATGGGGACTGAGCAGATTACTGCTAATTTGACAAGATACTGTAAAAAACATCAAAAGAAATGTCCAGTTGTTGAAATGACTAGTATAGCAAATGCCATCCAACTGGCCCTTTTTATGCATGGGCGTACTGCCAGGTTTGATGAGGGAGGAGTTGTTGACTTTGAGTCTTGCATGCTGTGGCAAGTACAACTACAAAGGGCTAAGATTGTGCATTTTCATACTTTGCAAGAACAAAAGCTATGACATCTAAATATGCTGGTGAGATTGTGAAAACTCCTTCAGGCATTTGAGGGGAGGTTTCGGGACTGAGAATATTTGTGAAAACCCTTTAATGTGGAAGCAGCTAATGTTTCCGACAACCTACAGCATGAAGTCATTGAGGTGGATGGCAACGAGCTCAAAGCTCAGTGCAACAAACTCCTGTATGAGTTTTCTTTTCTGAGGAGACATGCACTGAAGTGTGCGTCTGTTTGGGACAGCTTACAACTCTTCTGCTCTATTAATTACATGGGATATTCAGAATTTTGATAATTGATAATAATTGAATTGACTTTATTCCTCCCCCAGGGGGGAAACACACGTGACTGTGCCATCATGTTTCTCTTGTTTCTGTTCCAAAGTGTCCTGTGTCTGCTCTGTCTGTTAAAACACTTTGCAATCTGGTGTTAAATACTCTATATGAATAACATTTTCATATGATTACTGCTGTAAGCAGACTCTGTTCTAATCGAGACTGGTTTACCAAAACCTTTATCATCGCCACCATCTATGCTGAGACTTGTCACCAAAAAGATGTGATTCCAACATTGCATTGCAGAGGTTAGTGTAATGTGTCTTTAGTATGATCTCCAAATAAAGAAGAGAACACGCATCTCCAGTAAAGCAGAAGATTCCCAAATTTCAAAGCTTGTCCTCAGACTATGGGACGGACAAACAGAAAACATAATGACTTTTCAGTCCTCAATTCCATGTCAGTACTCTGACCTGCCATTAAAAGCGGAAATGGTGTCAGGAAATGAACCTGACTTGTATCAAGGCCTAGTGACCTGGGGAATGTTTTGAGACACAGCACTCACATTTGGACCTCTCTGGCCAACACCGCCTGGTTGTCCTGCAGGACCCTGGATAGTAGCATAACAGACAAGACACAAATTGAAAAAAAAAGTCTCACTTCCTGAAATAAGATCATCATGATTTCAAGTCCTCCACTCACCTTTTTTCCTTTCTCTCCTACACCTCCCAGTACACCAGGGAAACCATCTGAACCCTGGAGGAAGAGAAATCCACAAACATGAACGTTACCGCTGCATCTATCCCTCACCAAATGATCAATTCAATGAAGTACCACTGATCAGATTTATTTTACCTTTGGCCCCAGTCGCCCTGGATATCCTGGTAGCCCAGGAACTCCCAGTTTCCCCTTAAGAAAAAGACAATCTTACTTATATTGTGCAAAATGAGGGAGTTTTATTTTTTTCATAAATTAGCCTTTTACATGCTAGTATTGCTTTATACCTTCTCTCCAGAAGTACCAGAAGGGCCAGCTTCTCCTTGAGGACCCAACTGTCCTTTGGGTCCCTCAGGTCCATCTTCTCCTCGTCCACCTGTGGCTCCATTGTCTCCGGTGTCTCCCTTTGCTCCCATCTCCCCCTTGGCTCCTGGGAAACCGTCCTCACCCTGCAGAGACAGCAGGAAAGACAGTTAATACAGATATAACATATTAAGGTGAAAAAAAACTGATCCTGACTGTGGCACTTTTCTGACTTTCTCACCTTTTCGCCTTTGCTTCCCTTTAATCCTCTGACTCCATCAGCTCCCTGTCAAACAAGAGGAGACACACAACACTGGAATCAAAAACAAAACACATCATACAGCATTAGTGGTTAATTATAACAAGAGTATGAGGTTACTAACTACTAACTTACTAACTGACTCACTAACCAACCCTCCACGGTCATCTAATTGGAGGTCAAACACGTGGGTCAGACCTTATACAGACTCAGTTGATACATTTGCAGTCAGCAAATGAATGTTACAGCTAATAAAACATGATGATTTAAATGTGGGTACATTTGTTTGATAGATACCATCTGCTCCATTTTAAACAATGGCATGCTTTTTAGATTTCTAGAGTTCAAATATGTTTGGTGTTACTGAGCAATAACTCCCAGATAACCTTTAAGTGTAATGCCAATCCAGTAATGGAGATCAAGTTTTCTGCTCCTCTTTGGCTCTGTTTCAAGCCTTTGGGGAAATTTGGCCCATGACAGGAGATTTTGACCAATCACAGGTCACTTCAGGCAGAGTGTGCCCCGCGTCCCTTTAGGGGATAGGTCGGAGAGACAAATTGATGAAAAATGTATTACCTTTCATAGTGTGTCCTGTGAGATAGTCTGCAATATTTACAAGTAATGGGTAAAAAGCCTTAATCCCAAAATCCCTGATAAGCAGTGTTCCATGTCACAGATAAACATTTTTTACCTTAACTCCTCGTTGTCCAGGATATCCAACAGGCCCCTGGACTCCTGAAGGACCCTATAAATGAAAACAAGTACACATTGTGATGACTACTCAACTACTTAAACAAGAGCAGCAAACTGTTTACACTGCAGCAAACACAGACACAATGATACACTGACTTACCGGCAGTCCTTTTTCACCTGGGGTGCCTTCCCTTCCAGGATGACCCTGTTGACAAAAAGGAATTAAAGCAGTGAGGAATAAAGTTGTGATTTTAAGGGTAGAGATTAGGAGGCTACAGAGTGCACTAAGTCAACAGGGGTCGCTGCAAAAATGAGGAAATGCAAATAAAAAGTGCTTACAGAGGGCCCATCGTTTCCAGGTAAGCCCTGCACGCCTTTCTTCCCTTGAGGCCCCTGGCAGACAAAAACAAAACAAAACACAAAAAAACAGTCAATTATCACCGCTGCACCTCTTCCTGCTTGAGGAAATATAAACAAAAGGTGTCTTACCTTGTCTCCTGGCAGCCCCACTAAACCCTGGGGACCAGGAAAGCCCTGAGGGAAGAGTACAACATTAGTTTGACTCTGTATTCACTTATATAATGTAATATAATGTGCAGTTGGTTTATTTTTGTGAGTATCTGTGCTCTGCTCGAACCACAATTCCAGGGTTGCCTTGCTGCCCAGGTGCTCCGATGTCTCCGGCTGGTCCCTGTGGAAAAAATAGGAATTTACATCATGTTGTTTGATTTGTCATCAGGCTTAACTGTCTCCTTCCTTTATTATACTCACTATGTTTCCCTTTGAGCCTTGGACCCCATCAATTCCTCGAATCCCCTGTGAGGAGACAGAGGAAGGCAGTTAATGAAAGGGATTCATTTTCTTTCTTCTGCGTCCTTGAGTGCACTTATGTGGCCTCCATTTATGTGGCTTTTCAATGTGACCATTAAAAGGACACTGGTAAAACACAAAAGCATGTATTCTTTTCTCAATGTGGATTTTGTTTTCTGTCTGTTTTCCTTGTTGGACTAAAGAGAAAATACATTAGAAGGAGATTCGCTGCCTTCCATCTTTAACAGATATTTCCCCGAGGCTTGTTATAAGAGCCAGCTGGAACTATAAATGAGCGAAAACAAAAATGATCAGCCTCCACACTCATTTGGCTGTAATCCTTACTTTAGCTGTTTAATGAGTGATTAACCAGCAGCAAGCATAAATGTGTAATTTAAACAAATAAAAAAGCAACCCTTTTCCTCATTGTGTTAACAAGTGCAAACTTGCGTTGCTGCAAGTGCAAACGTAAATGATACAAACAAGAAGGAATCCGCTTGAGGTGTTTGTAGATGTTTGTGTGTATTTGGCATTTTGTCAGTGGAGATAAGAATTACTATGTTTGACAAAGGGTGAAATAAAATAAGATTTGTGATTAAGCGTTATCAGGTGGAGTTATCAAATCCTGACACCACATGTTGAGGTTGAGAAGAGCTTTGTTTTTGCTCCATGGATAAACACAAAGACAAGACAGATGGATAATTATCTGATGTCTTTCATTGCTGCTACTTGTTGAGATTTATGTTTGTGTGACTGTGAATGTTGTGTGTGTGTGTGTGTGTCCAAGTGTGTGCAGAGGTGGTATGTATACAGAAGTGTAAAGTTCACACTCACGGGCTGGCCTGGGGGACCGGGACGACCTCTGGGACCAGTCAGACCTCTGGAGCCCTAAAACACACATCATAGTTACTATACAATAACATATAATAAAACGTTAGTGTGTGTGTGTGCTCTCATACTCTTCTTTGTGTAAACCAATTTGAGTAACAGATCCTAGTAGTGTAACATTGTTGGAAATCAAAATAACTTAATCAGGCTTACTGGAAGATGGAGATTTGTTTTTGGGATTATGATTAAAAATTGGGTTAGTGGCCTGGTTCTGGTTTCCGGAACGGTTCAGTTTGGTACAATACGGTCCGTATTTTTGGATTAGTACCAAAATAACCAGCCCCTACCTTTCCATTTTATGGCACCCTTCCCTTGGGAAAGGTCAGATGATTGGGTGACAGAAAAAAGGTCACTCTCCTACGACCGATGTAAATATTGCATGTAAGTCAAGGTTATTTCAAATAGCACAAACTGAGCAGGAAAAAAAGAGCTGCTGATGTCCTCCATTGTTGTCTGTTGTGTTGCATTCGATGTTGCCGTCACACCGGTATGGCGTCACGCTACGTATCTCACTGACTCAGCCATCGGACACAGCCCACACCCCGCCCACCAATTAAAAATAATGTTCTCAGTC
Source organism: Solea senegalensis (assembly GCF_019176455.1). Classification (NCBI taxonomy): domain Eukaryota; kingdom Metazoa; phylum Chordata; class Actinopteri; order Pleuronectiformes; family Soleidae; genus Solea; species Solea senegalensis. Next base: position 20,336,904 of record NC_058026.1, read on the forward strand.
GAAACGCAAGTCATACCCAGGGTTTTACCATTCCAAACCATACCGTACTGTACCAAATTCGACCCAATCATGATGGAAACACAGCAAATGGTAGTTAGAGAGACCTTATAAGTATAGAGGCACTTGGTATATTGAAGGCAAAGGGAGCTATAAAATATGAACTGTTTTTTACAATAACACACTTGGCGCCTGGAGTTGATTAATCATGAAATTAAAGTGGTAGTTAATTTAATACTGCACTTCCACATAGTTGGGTGAGAGAAAGAAGCGAGTGCAGTGTTTTCCTGATGTGATGGATCGCACCTACAAAACATTTGACCTGACATTTCTTGTTATGCAACTTAAATGCCAACATCTCTCAAAAACCATGACCCAATTTCATAATCCAGACTGTTGTACCCTGACAGCAACATCAAGGTTGTTTTCTCAGACTTTAAAAAACTCCTCTATAACCAGACTTGTCACACATTTTCCACATGTGTCTGTGGGTGTGTCTGTGGGTGCAAACACTCACAGCATCACCTGGCTGTCCTCTTGGTCCAGATGGCCCCTCAGAACCCTTTAATTAAAAAAACACAAAACATTAGATACAGGATCATCATCCTGGATAAATAGGAATACTTAACACCATTGTGACCTTTTCTCCTGGTTCTCCCGAAGGACCTGAAGGACCTGGTTTTCCCCTGTCCCCCTAGAAAAGAAACACACACAAAATTTAGCACCTGGTTTCATCATCTTAACACCCCTCACCAATTTAAAAGGCTTACTTTCATTACTTACTTTATGTCCTTTGTCTCCGGGGAGACCAGGCAAGCCGTCAAAACCTCGATCCCCCTGATTATTTGGATAAATAGAAGGATGTGTTAACATTTAACACGATGGGAACACTTTACATGACAGTGCATTAACACAATGGTAATAGTATGGTAAATAAAATAATAAAACTCTAATGGTAATTGTGTAGTAATGAAGAGATAATATTACAGCAATAACGTGTTATTTCAAATGTCATATTCAGCCAATAACTTGGTGATGAGAATTATTATCAGTGCTATCAATGTAATACCTGCACATGAAAAATCAATAATTACCATATTATAAAGATAAAATTCATCCTCCATTATGTCCAACACACATTTTGCATTCTTACTACTAATTTTTACTTGATTACAATAAAAATTATACACTATTACCACTAATATAACACTATTACCATAACTGCCATACCAGCACCATGCTTATGACATATTGTTACTGTACTGCGATGTAAAGTGAGCCAGTAAGCAAACTGTGACAGTGTTTACTAATAAAATATTCCATCCATATTTCTGTTTTTCATTTACAGAGCAAAGTTCGATGACGACTCACGTCGACATCACATCCACTGCTGTGAAAAGTCCAATGGGATTTAACAATCACTGACAAGACCCATAGTGACCATAGAGCTATTCACCATTGTATGCTTTGAATGGAAGTGGTTATTGCTGGTTGTACAATATGTGATAATAAAGAAACCATGGACCATGACAACTCAGTCATTGTGTAACACTCAGGAGTGTTTATTGGCAGAAATGTAATAAACTACCAATTGGTTTGTTTATATTTGTACAAAATCATTTTAAAATAATAAATGATTTGTTTCTTCTCCCAAAAAGACAAACCAGAGTATGTGTTTTGCTTTTTGAAACAGAAGCTTACTGTGCAAACATAAGGATATGTGAAGGCCACCGTAGTTTCCTGATTATCCCGTGTGTGAGCAGAAGAGTCCTTTTGTTGTTTAAATCTACAGTCTTGGTATTATATCACTAATTCTTACACACCACACCTTTAATATCTACATAATGTGACTGAGATCGGAATATTTCTCCTGTCCTAATCTGATTAGTGCTCACGTAATGTCACTGTATTATTCTATTTATTTAATCAGGAACATATTTGTCAGTGTAAACATAGTCAGTGTGACATCAGTTTTTCTTCACCTTTGCTCCAGTTTCTCCTATTGCACCACGGCCCCCATCTGTACCTGCCCGGCCCTAATAAACACATACACACAAACGCATGGTTACACACAGTAGATTTCACACTTGCATAGTATTAATCTTGATGAGGAAACACTATATATCCATGGTCATTCTGTTTCATGAGAACAGATTGAAGATTAGAAGATGATTTTTATTTTGGAAAATTAAAAAAAAAGCTCACCCGTTTCCCAGGTCGCCCGTTCTGTCCTGGAATACCTGACAGTCCCGAAGGACCCTGTAGGAAGAAAAATGACCGTGAGGAAGCAGATGACAGTCCAGCTGGTTTAGTGAGTTCCAGCGTTATACAAGAAGGTGAAGTGCTCAGTGTGTTAACACTACAAGCAGCAAACTTACCGGTGGCCCCATTTCTCCACTGCTCCCCTTCAGCCCAGTAGGACCTGGTTCACCCTGAGAAAAATATTCACAACATTTACTTTTCCAAACATGTCAGAACAACTGTCTATACACGTGTGAATGAACAGCTTTTGTTTCCACAGCACTCCACCTGTTTTTAGGGTAATTTCTGAACCAAAAATATGAAACGGCACAGTATGTGTGTTGAACTAACCATTACAAACAGGTGTGTTGGAGCAGGTGACTCTTAACTGTACGTTGTTTTCATAGTGTTAGAGAGTTTAATTATATTATCCAGTAAGATTAGGGTTGCATGGGAATTCTATCACATCACATCATCACACTTTACTGAACCAACCCTTAGAAATGATTGATGACCCGGAACCTATCATGGCTTATTCTTTTACCGGTTTCCATGTGTCTTCGGTGGTATTTTGTTGTTTTTGTCTGTTATTTTAATTGTATCATCCAGATGGCTCTCAAAAACATTTGGCCACAGGATTCACTAGACATCAAAACATCGTTCCATAGCTGAAATTAGCCAGCTGACCAATGTTGGCATATTTACTAAAACACTGAGTACCATGTGTTGTCCGTATAAATAAATAAATCAAGACGATAAAATGAAATAAAAGCTTTTAGGAGAAAATCAGGCTGTAGGCGTGTACTGTACACACCAAAAGGACAAAATGATGTGATCCCACCCACCAGTGGTCCAGGTCTTCCTCTGAGGCCGAGAGGTCCTGGAGGTCCCTTCATGGCTAGCTGGAAGAGGGCAAAGAAAGACACAAAAAAGTGTTTTATCAAGTGTGTTAGAGTCTGTTTATGTTGTGTATCTGTGTCAGTTTGCTTGTGTTTTTGGCCTTTCTGATTTTATGTTCTATACTTGAATCTGTTTGAGATTAGAGTTTAGGCGGAGGGTGGACTGTTGCTGAGGACTGAAGGTAAAGCAGCTGATGATGATAATGTGTAATAACGTGTTAATAATGTGATGTAGCAACAGGGACTTAGTTGAGCCTCCATGCGGCTTATCTTACTTAGTTACATTATTTTATTACTAACAATACTCATTCCAATGAGATGATGTTTTCACATGTGATATGTAACGTTAGCTGACAATATCGTGGAGTCTCTGACTGCTTATTTGAATGTGTTACCAACAGGCGACAGTTTGGAGGACAGTTTACACATCAACATTTACTCTGCAATAACAAGTATGACAGAGATTTTCATTGCTGCTGTAAATGTATATAAGTCCCAAATATTAGTTATCGTCTCATTAACTACGGTTAATGATTATGGTTATTGGCCCTGAAAAAACAATATTGGTTGACACCTTAGTTCACATGTTTAAGTTATATTTTTGTGGAGCACTTTGTGAGATTCATCTGTGGTAAAGATATACTAAATAATTTATTATTATTAGTAGTAGTAGTATGACAATTATTATTATTATTATCATCATTATTGTTGTTGTTGTAATAATAATAACATTCTGCAGAAGGTGAATACCTTGGTCTGCTGCAGGATGGCCTGGGCCTGGGCCTCCTGAGCAGAAACCACAGTGCCCATCTTATCCCCACCTGACTGGAACTGTGAACACACACAGGCACACCCACACACACACACACACACACACACTGGTTAGAAGTCAAACTCAATACTCCACCCAGTGGCCAAAAAGTAGCACTGCTAATGAAATCGTGCATAAGACATTGAGGACGACTGAAATTTTATGAAAATGTAAACAGAAAAAACAAACAAAATAAATGACTAAAGAACCGTAGCATGTAGATTCATCAGCAATGATAAAGATACGTCAGTGACTGGCAGGAGAATCAAGTAAATCATAAGCTGTTGTCTTTGCGTTAAATCAACACCTAAGAAAAGGAATATCAGCAAACAAAAAGATTTTTCCAACTTGGTTTTAAAATGACACAGGATTTGAATGACAGCCATGGCTCCTGGGGGGGTTTAGCAAAGAGCAGGAGACATTTATGTAACAATCCTGAGCCATCACATTTTTCTGTTGCATCACTCATTTACCCTGAGGCTCCGTTAAAGGTTAACAGGACCAAATAACCACCACAGCAATATAACTACAGCCTGTACAGCCTCAGGCAATCACAGAAGTATCATCATGTTACCGGTAGGAGCATGACATTGCCCGGGGGACCTGGTATCCCATCAGCTCCGTTAAGGCCTGGCCGCCCTGGAGGGCCCTGAGAGGAGACAGAGGAGGAGAGTTACATAAAGACGCCAAAATGTGGTGGTCTCAGTCACTCACACATTCAACACAGGACAGTCCTCACCGGTTCCCCGGGGTCTCCTCGGGGTCCCACTGGTCCCGTGATTCCAGGAGGCCCTGTCTCTCCCTGTAAACACACAAACAAAAAGCACATACAGTCAGCTGTGATCAATAAAAAATACTTCAGTCATTAAAGCTCTATTTATTTCCACCACAATGCAAAAAAGCTCCTCTTTCATAAAGATTCAAGTCAAGTGTATATCAAGGTAGTTTTCATCCGACAAAACTCACTAACCTCAGGTCCTGGAGGTCCATGTGGTCCTGTGATCTGCGTCCCCTGCAGAAATTTCACAAAAATCTTTCAAAAAATGCTGATCCTCTGTGGTTTGAAGTTGGGTATTGTTAGGGCACTGTGGTACCAGTCTCAAATTAATATCAGACAAGGTCTATTTTACTTTAATATATTAAATAAGGGTCTTTTAAACAATGATTTTACCTTGTAATGTATTATTTTAAGAATTTGAACCAACATGTGCAGATAAGAATAAGTAACAAATGATCAATAAACTGTACTCACAGATAAACAGAATATGTTACTGCTTCTGTGTTTATCTCACACACTCTATGTTTCTAATGCAGTTTCTAATGCAGATTCAACTGACAAGTATCAGCAATACTCAACAACTGCATGTTCATTTATCAGTATTTATGGGGCAAAACCTGAACTCTGATGTCATTTTTGTTATGGATTACAAATCATTTAACCAGCGTTTCTCCTGTACTGATCAGAAAAGACGGTGATGGGGTGGATTTGTTGGTAGAGTTGTCTTTTTTGTCTACTGTGCAGTCGTGTGTTTTTAAACAAGTGCAGTTTTCCTCACCTCTCCCAAATAGCCTGGTTCTCCTTTCTGTCCTTTCTCTGGCATGTCCTAATGAGAGGAAACAGACAGACAGATACAGCTTTACACCATGTCTACAGCAGATTAATAGGACACACAGGCGACACACTCGTCCTCTCATTTAAGAGGGAAAACAATTTGTGATTGTTTGCGCTATACCTGTGTGTTAAGAGAATATTCCCGTTCTTTCTGAGCCGGTCCATAACGCTCATCGTACTCTTCCACATATTCATACTCGTTCACTTGCTCGTAATCGGTGGTGTTGTCATAGTCCTCGTACTCTACAATCTGAAAGACAAGCGGATGAAGAAAAAGACAAAAAACACACACACAGAGTTATTGTTGCTCTATTATATTGTCTATTTATAAGTAGTTGTAATTCTGTTCTATTCTTATTCTATTGTATTCTATTCTATTCTATTCTATCTGACTCTCACCTCATACTCTGTGACATTAGGGCCGACAGCCACTGTGGAGGTTGAGACGTCGTCATAGAGATCGCTGTAGTCAAACTCCTCAAACTCTTCCACCACATGTTTCTTAGGTGCCCTCTCCTGAAAACCACAAAAGTCAACACGTGTAATTATAACACAGTGCGATTGAAATTGCATAGCCTTTAGTGCATCATGGGTGGCAAAGGAAATATTGTTTTTGTTGAAGTTTCATTCCCCTATGGTTATATTGATGTTTAACTCGGCCTTCTAAAGTGACACCTATAAATGAAATGTTTTATTGTTGTTATTTGCTTTGTTTTCTTTATCAGAAACACTTCCTCTGCCCGACTGTGTGGCTGAGAGACAGAAATGGAGAAACATCCATGATAAGTGTGGCATAGTCCATCATGGCATTGCTACATCTATATCAACGTCTGGGCTGAAATATTGGAACAAAATACTCCTATGATGGATTGTTTTGAGCTGTAAGCCAGGCAATAAATCCAACAACAGCAGCAGGAGAAGATTTGAAACCTTTGCCAGGAGTGTTGAACACTGGCACACTGGAGCTGGCACAGGATACTGGACTATTAAACTAATAATACATGTGCTGTCTTTTAATACAAAATGTGGAAGTATTAAAATCAAGTGCTAATAAGCAGCTGCAGGCTTCTGGGTGATGCCGACACTGCAATTAGTGAAGATAATGATGTGTGTGTGCTTGTATCTATTTGAAGAAATAAATTATACTGATGAGGGAGACAATATTGATACTGTATGCAAAAATATCCGTGTCCTGAATTGTTGATATGATTATTGAAACGCTGACACCAAATATTGACATATTCATTTTAAAAAATATGGTACTAAACAGATTTCCTTGCCAGTTTGACTCACCAGCATCACCAGCATTTATGAATCCTCCGCCAAAATTGGCTTCAAAATGCATTAGTACATAATCAGCAAGATTCCCTAAAATGACTCATGACTCATATATTAGGATGAATAGCCTGCTACAACCTTGACTTTTATGCTGGTGCCTTCTACAGCTATTACTCTTTTTGTGCTTATTTATTTTTAGTTTATCTATAACTGCGGCGACATTACTATGCAAAATATGACATGATCATTTCACAATAGATAAGACTAAATGTCCATACATACCTGTTATAGTTCTCCCCTCACATCTGAAACCTTGGGGCTCCTTTACTTTCTGAATGACAGCCTAGATTTACAACTCCAAAACCCAAAATGCCTCCCAGTGTGTGTTATGTAAGGAGCAGTCCAGGCAGGCTGAATGACAGCATCACATGTGACTGATATGATTTCTGACTATATGCTGTTCACGTTTTTTTCAACTGACATGTGGTTCCCATCTGTCTCTGTCTATGCTGTCTCTTCTTCCCTGTAAAAGTGGAGCTTACCTCTTCAGCCTCTAGTAATACGCTGTCATAGGGCAAAGGTGCTTCGCAGTCTGGGATGTAGTCCTGACAGTACGTCTCTGCTGCTCTGTGGTCATCAACAATAAGCAGCTGCTGGATGTCTCCCTGTGACACAATACAACACACAAACAATCAAACTGAGTTTTGAGAGATTAGTGAAACCATATGAACATAAATAATGCCCATAAACATTATGGACGTCATTACTGGTCCTTGTTGAACAATATGTCATTAATTCTATAAATGGCATGTCGGATCCATATGCCCCTCATGTCATCTCCGTGTTCATATGGTCAGATCAAAGTGACATAATAGTTAAAATAATGTGATTTATAGTTGCTGTGCAGTTAACTGTCTCCAGAGCTTCAGACTGAAGTTCCACCGCCACATGAGGTCCACACACACACAGACACACAGACACATAGTCTTTGTGTGGACACTCATGGACATAATACATTCCCTAGCCCCTAAATTTAACCTAATCCAGAACTTAATCCTCAAAAAGCCTGTTAAAGTTGTGTGGACCAGCCAAAATGTCCTCACAAAGATAGGTATGTTTGACAATTGGTTCACACAGCCTATTTAAGACACACACACACACACACATTAAAGGAGGGACTCCAAGCCAAACACCGGCTGGGAGTTGTCCAGTTCAGCAGATGGACCACCTGACACTACAATGAAAACAAAGGTCAGGGTTCACACTTGCAACCCGCCAAAATGACCTCACACTGCTGAGGACACAGCAGAAATAGACCTCATAAAAATCTACAAAGATTTCAAACAGCTAAAGATTTTTTTCCAGAGCTTGTTTGGAGGATTTCTCAAATTAAAGCAATTCTGTGTTTTGTTTTGTTTTGAGGTTTTTTTTGCAAATAAATCTTATTATACTTTCAAGCATATCTGTAACAACTTTTCTGCAACAAAAGGTTTACTGGAGTAGTGAAATTGCAGTACAGGCACACAACCACTGGAGGGCAGTCAAGGGAGATCAATTTTAGATATGTCACAGATTGGTGGATAAATTAAAACAAGCAGCAACCAGAAGAGACATTTCCTTAACACACAAGGAACTTATTGTGGGCTCTTATCCTTTGTGTCTGCCAAGTTTTTTTTTTTTTTTCTCAAAGGCAAATTAGTTCACACTTAAGGCAAATGATAAGGAGGAGATGAGCTCAGCTTACAACCGTGCGAAGCATTAAACTCCACTGAGTTAAATCTCTGCCTGCTGTCATATTAAAACACGTACAGAAACACACAAAGAGAAAAATGCACACATCGATATTCCTACTTCAAACACAAATTCGTCTAGCAGGCGAGTTCCAAACACAGTAACTCCCTCTGTGCTGATGTGGGGCTCATGTGCTCTGAGCAGGTCCAGGGTCTCCAGCTTCTGACAGTCCAGATAGAGAGTCACAGACTGGCCCTCCACACTGTAGGCTACTCTGTGCCACCTGGCAGGAGAAAAAAGTAGCAGAAGAGACACATTTAATAATAATAATAATAATAATAATAATAATAATTATTATTATTATTATTAAATGTGACTGTTTTACAGATGATCTCCTAGCAAGAAGAATTTTCTTTATGGACTTTGGTGCAGGAGAATGACATATTAAACTTCAGTTTCCAGTCAGAAATATCCTCAAGATAGACTTGAGGAAGCATTGCTTTTATTAGCCTTATTTATGTGGCCACTATGTCTTTTTTTCTTGTGTCCCCACAGGCCGCCATGTTTTCAGTGAGAGTTACCGCCCGCTGGTTCTTGGCGATGGCGGCGTGCTTCGTTAAGTCAGTAGTAACAATGTGTCAGCACCTCATACAGACTCACTCCAGATAACTTGAATGGTCTCTTTTTGCCTTCATATAAACAACCTCAGTCATTTTTTCTTACAGAAGTCAAACTAAAGTATGTGTTTTTCTGTTTGCGTGTGTAGTTACCTACTTGCCATCAGCCAGGTTGACCTTTTTAAAGGTGGGGTAAAGTTCGGGAGTTGGCTGACCCTCATGGTCCTCGTACAGGAAGACGGGAGACCGGCCAATCTCTATACCCAGCTGCTGTGTGCCCTAAGAGTCACAGAGTATAGAAGAAAGAGGATGGCATAACGTGTTAGAGGCATGGTTAGAATGAATGGTGGATGCTATTTATACATTTAAAATATATGATTTAACAAAGAGGTGTTGGAGTCCAAAGAGAGATGCAGCTGTGAAATGAGCATTTAGCCTGATGTAGTATGTAAGCATGCGTGCGTGCGTACCTGTGGGTCATACACGGAAAGCAGAAAGACTTGGGAGCCTTTCGCAGCTCGAACTGTTGTCATCACTGTAAAATTCACAGGGAATGGCGAATCTGGTGGGAATATGCACAAATACGTATTAGGACAAAGGCCCTCAATGAACTTTGTTAATTTTAGTGTCAAATAAACTTAGACAACATTAAAACTTGCCTGGGAAGAGCTGCTTGGTGGGCGCACTCAGTTGAATTTTCTTGTCAATTTTAAAGGAGAGATCTGTCTCTTCCCTGCCTTTCCTGCTGGTGCACAGACCTGCCTCCAGCGAAACACCTTCCATGGCCTCTGAGAACTCCAGGAGCTTCAGCACATCAATGGAGTTGGCTACAAAAAACAAGACAAACAACGATGGGTGAGTTAGATGATTCAGCTTCACAGCACCTTCATTCATGACTCATTTAGATGTTGACTTTAAATAAGTTTCCACAGGCAACAGAACAGAGTAGTATGGTAAGCAGTATGTAAAAGCCCGAGGTGAACAGGCAATGGACTATTGCTTGTGGATGAGAGATCACATGGTTTTTACAGATCAGTCTCGGGGTCAGTTCGTCAGTTTAAAGCTACAGTTTGTTTTGTTGTAAACAAAGCCTGCATCTACAGATGTGTTCTTCTCGGTTCTTACTGAGGAAAAATAGGACGTGCAAGTATATTTAAAAGGCACTAGGGGTGACTTCAACTGTAGCAAAACGAATAGATTTAACCATTTTCCTGACTATAGTTGTAGGTCTCCCTCAATAGACCATGATGTCAATTTTGTAAATGATGTTTCCATTTAGAAGCAAAAACAGTGTGATTGACAGCTGGTATCGTCCAACAGGCGCCTGGAAGTGCCAGCCAAATCTGAATTCTGGAGGCATATGGATGATGTCACGTCCATTTGCGACTTGTGGAAACCTAATCTTAAGCTTACAGACAACAAACTTTGAGGCTCCTGAGCACCCAGCCAAATGACTACAGGTGATTTGGCTGGGTGTTGGCAGGCACGTCAGGAGAGTCACTGCAACCTTCATTTAAGGTTTAGGCAACGAAAGAGAGGAAGACCTTGGTTTGATCATGTTACGGGGGTAACCGAGCAGCTACTTCACAGTATGAAGAGACTTTTATTACTGCTGAACATAAACACTTTTCACACCTTGCATAGAAAATATACAAAGAGCAAAGATAATATTATATGTCATCTCTTTAGGTTAATCCTACAACATGATGATGTAAGGAACAAAAATGTTTTGATGACATCAACCGAGGATTAAAAGAAACATAAAAACAATTGTCTTGACACTAAAATTAATATAATGTTACAAAGTTTGCCAGTGTATGATTTTAAGTGTCCATCATTTAGATAAGACATGGTTGGAGTCTTTGTGAAGACAAGTGAATCTGAGGTGCACCTCTGCCCTGATGCTTTATTTTAACAGCACTGACCATTTAGTTTGCAATTCATCTGAAGACATTTGAACATGAGTTGCAACAGCCAAGACATGAATGGCACAAAGGCATGAGTAATATTGATTTGATTGGTTTTAAAAACTCTATAAAACTATTGTTTCAATTAACAATGAATCAAACACCGTAACAGATATTTGTTTCACTTTTTTTCCTAACTGAAAACTTCCTTGTGGCAACAGGTGCAGCAGACCGACACTATTAGTCCCCTGCACATTTCTTAACCAGAAAAACAAAGCTATCGAACATGATCGAAATGAACAAAATGAAACCCCTCTGTAAATGTACAAAACTGTTTGTTGTTTTATCACATAGCATCTGAGACGTGTGGGTGATGCTGCAGGGCCCTGTAATTAAACAACCTTTTAAACAAACAAATGAAATATACTATGTGGTCTGAGTCTCTCTCTCTTTCTCTTGCTGTGATTCTCATTGCAGAAGCTTGGTTTAATCACATGATAGTCCTCATCTGGGCACTGACACAGGCAACCGGCTGCATGACACAGTAAAAATCAATACCAGAGAGCAATAAAGGATGCATGTGTTCTGACAATGACTCAGGCCAGCACAACACAAAGGAAACAGCAAAAAGCAAAACAGACATTGGAATTCAACATATGCAACTACAGTTTGTATTTTAGACAGGAACATATGCACCGCACACATGGGATCTTCTGAGGACCGACACAATGGCCACAGCTCAGACAAGGCAGAAAAAAGGATGGGATGTAACACATTAAACTGTGGGAAGGGACAGGAGACAAAATGCACAACAAATTGATCTGAAAGTGAAAAGTAAGAGACAGGGGTAAGGAGGGAAAACAACCGGGATAACGGATTGTATGAGAGAGGAGAGGAGAGGAGAGGAGAGGAGAGGAGAGGAGGGCATATGGGCAAGTCTTGACTGGTGTGGCTCCTTTTCACACGTATTTCTGAGGCTTACGTCAACTCCTTAATCTGCCTCTCACCTTTCAACACACACATGCACACACATACACACACGTGTACACATGACGTGCGTGCATATGCACGGAGAGGCTGGCGTAATGTCGGAGCCTGTACAGCAGATGTATTCGTTACCAACTTTTTGTTTTTTTATCCATGTGTCTTGTGTGTTTGCCTGCCTACCGTTACTGTCAACATGTAATTCTGTCTTTCACGAGCTTGCCATTATATGAGTCCCTGATACAGCTATTACCATGTTATTAAAACCTCCAGTGTTATTCTGACCTGCTGTAAAAAGTTAACATTAAGTCGATTAGTTGCTCAAAATGGATTTGACAACTGATTTGTCACAGAACTTTTGAGACAAATGGAGATACCTGAACAAACAGTAAATAATAACCATAAAGTAAAGAGTAAAAGGATAATATGAGCTCACCAAATCATATACAGATACAGTGGTAATACACAATTAACATAACCAGCACAAAGGTATAGTATATGACATTTTGGGAACGTGCATATTTGCAGAGAAATATGTAAGAAGACTGATACCACTCCTGCATGTGTCACTTACAATATGAAGCTTAGACAAACACAAGCACAAAAAAAGAGCAAACAGTCAAATTAATTTTGTCCGAACTTCAAACGGATCAAAAATCCGATTACCAGCCTCTCTGACACTCAGCAACTAACATGTTTTATAGCTCGCGTTTCGTTTTTAGAGTTTGTACTGGTTGCCAAGGAAAAGTCTGGCATTCAACCCCCGTGAACACACAAATAGACCCCACACACACACACACACACACACACACATATGTTAATCTAACAACCTTCTTGTTGTAAATCCATGTTGCGCATATGGATATTGAAATGGTGGCAATCTACTTGCTCAGCCCATTCTTAATGAATGGAGTAATGTTTTTATATCTGCATCCAGTTTAGCAATGCACATGCAAAGATTTTCTACGGTACAGTTTTCAGCTCAGTGCCCCTCAGGGCCGAGCTCTGTATGGTGGTTAAATTTTTTTTTTATTGAGGGTTTGCATGAGAAGCTGCTAACATGCTTTTGCCACAAGTCGGCTCACACAGTAGAGTCAAGACGTGCATATGATTGGCAGCACTTACATCTGAATGCAGCAGAGGACAAGACAAGACATGGAAACTGTATATGCCTTTGAACACATAAGGCAACCTTTTGCTAAGCTGCTGCTGTGTGAGTGAGTGTGTGTGGGTATGTACAACACAACCGCAATACAAGATCCACATCATGTTGACATGAGCATGCACACACCAAATGTACACACAGTATACTAAGTCATACACACACAAGAGGGTGTGCTGCTCTCAATCGATTCCTGATGCTCTAAACTTGGATGTGAGGGGGAACGATCAACATGCACACACATGCAGAGTATGTTAGCCCTCGACACAGAGCAGAGTGTCTGCAGTTTGAACTGCAGGATCAACAAGAGTGAACTTCTCAACTGTACACAAATACAGAATATTGATTTATTCATAATTCACCTTTGAGGGAAACAGGTTGTGGAGATGAAGGAAAGGTGAAAAGTAAATTTATGACCCAAAATGTCAATTGGAAACATCCTTCACAGTTTACTTTGAGGCTTCCTGGTTCAGTATTCACTTTTATCACTTATATTTTTGGTTACAGTAACATTCTGCTTTTACCTTTAATCATAAAAACTGGCTATTGTTGTTGACATGCCTTAGTCTTTCTGTTTGACTGCTTCTGTTTCTCTTTTGTTGGTGCCAAATTTTGACATCTCTGCAATTACTTTGCTAATCCAGGGTTATTCTAACTGGAAAAAATAAAAAACTGTAACAATAAATGGGATAGAGGATAGAGAATTTTTTTTTTTTTAAACAAATGTCACAACAAATAGCTGCTCAGTGTTCCTAATCATATCCAGCAAGGCAAACAGAATTATAACCCAAAAAAGGAGTTTTGTGAGTGGACTGCATATTGTTTAAATTTGTCAACTGAATTTATCATGTCTTTCACCTTCAACAGAACCAGACTGACAACAAATCCCTTGAAACAACAAGGAAATGAGAACAGTTTCAGTGTAGACCCAAAACAGCACTATGAGGGAACATTCACATCAGCTAAGTGATACAGTTTAGTTCAGTATTATTATTATTGTTATTGTTATTATTAGTATTACCATTATCATTATTATTATTATTATTGTTATTATTATTATTATTATTATTATCAATAAAGGGTGCCAAAATACACAACCCCGTCTGTTGGGTTACCTACTATAGGATAAAGCCGGGCACACTGCAAAGTTGACGACTGAGTTGAATGGGAAAAAAACTAAATACACATTAAAAAAAAAAAAAGTATATTGATCATTATGACAAAGACCATTTGTATTAATGTTTCCATGACTGTCAGCGTTCAGCAGTGTTCACTGTGCCAATTTAAACACTCAGCTATTAACGTAGCTGATAAAGTTGACCTTCACACGATGAAACCCGAAGCTTACCTTTGCAAACTGGACAGTACTATGGCAAACAGAACTACACCGTACTCTACTGCTTTGTGAAAATGCAACTATGCAGTGGCCCCGTTCAGACCTGTTATTTACATCCGCCCTCAGTGATCTGATCACATGCGGACAGTTTTAAGTACCACTGTTCACACCTGACATTTACATGCGTCCTGGTGCACCTGTGACCACATATGAATGGATCTCCCTGTCCTTTATGTGTGTGTGCGTGTGTCTGTGTGAATATCAAAGCTCTACTCATGCTAGTTTAACATAAAATATGTTTTAAACATTAGAAAAAGGAAAAGATAAGGGTTAATATTGTGGCAGTGGCTGCAAATAAATGAATGTAAGAGTGCTGATTAGTGTAAGAAACCTGAAAAATGAGGATGCGGTCTCTAGTCTAATGTACTGAGGATGGACTGCATTCATGGAAGGCCAGGAATGTGGCCACACGCAGTCTAAAACCACCTAGGAATGTGATTTTTGTGATCAGATCTGAGGACACATTGACATTAGATCTTGCAAGTGGGTCCATTTCTAATTTTAGAATGGAAATAACTTTGTTGAAACAGAACCTATGCAACTATACTACCCTGTCATTTCCCAAATGTTTGTGTTCTCTCCTGGGTATTTCCATGCAAAGTGGCAATAGCGCTCATATTGACCCAGTGTATTATAGAGTGTTTATCATGCCTATTTCTCTCCTGACCCCACCCCTGAAGCACATCACTGTTACTCTCATTTCTAGTTATTTTATTTATGCAAATGCACAGCTTGAACTTAAAACTAGTTTTAAGTTCAAGCTACAAAAAAAATCAGAAGGAATAAATAGCATAGAAATGGTAATGGTAGGCGGAATGAATGAGTCTTTGGCTTTGCTTCAGAGACTGAAGTGGGGGCAGGTTCAGACAGAAACCATTGCCGGTGTGTTGAAGGATTGTCTGACAGTGATTCAGAGAGAGATTCAGCGATCCCCGCACCCCGACAGGACCTTCATGGTTCTGTATCTGTAACATTTTGTGTCCTGTTTATTTTACATTATATATTGCTGCAGTGGCGGTTGCTGATCTTTGAAACAGGGGAAGCTCATTTCAGGTCCAGTTATTTATACATAAATTCTTACATAAATTCTGCAAACGAACAACTGGAATTAGAAGAAACACTAAACTGAAATGCTATAATAGTGTTTTTATTTACAGTGTATATGTACAGGTGTAAAAGGGCTATATTGCCAAGAACGGCCAGCTATTTTTCTATAGACTTGCCTCAAAATCCACACAGGACTGAGGCAATAAAGACTCCGCTGTTGTGTATGTTTCTGCAACGCTGTCGATCAAAAACTGGTTCCGCCTTTCAGACAGTTCCTCCAATCATCATGCAGAAGCCCAGCACCACCCACCCCCCATCCACTATTGTGGAAGCCCAGCTTCCCTTGAAGTGACAAGTGTGCCGCATTTGTTCACCACAGGTGAAAAAAAAAAAGAACAGTTGAAGCTGAGCTTCGAGTGGTTTTATTGCGGAGGCTGCTACGGGAATATGAAATATGAAAACCACGTAAGACTATCCGTCAACAGTGATAAAAAGCCGATTCTGAACAAACAAGCAGTGACACGTTCTAGTGCACGTTTAATATTAAAATGTAGAGCTATGTCTTAGAGCGGTTACCACTGCATTGCAGATCTATTTCTTTTTAGATTTTACATAAATGATTGAAACTATATACAAATAATAACGGTCAGAATAATCGTTGTGATCTCTTATGGAGATACAGTGGTAACACACAATTCAATTCTCGGAACCCTTGTACATGATCAGATCACTCTGGACAGATGATAATACCACGTGTGAATGGGGTCAATATGCAACTCTAAGTCTGAATGGATGTCAATTCAATTCATGTCCGGAACTGAATACATCCATTAACAAATTGCCAGCTGGCAAAAATATGAAGCAGTGAAGTGGAAGTCCCTGTCTTTAATCAGAGATCCATCTCTCATTATGGTTTCACACATGACACACTGAGCACTGAATCTGATTCAGATGCAAACAACACATGGACACACAAATAGACAAAGTTAATGAATGCCATGTTGTTAACACTATAGATAAATGCACTCTGGAAACCAGATGTGTGTCTGTGTTTGTGTGTGTGGTTTTTTTTGTTATGTGTATGTCTAAAAACTGGTTAAGGGCATTTTCTGTGTGTTTGCGTGTGTTTGTGATTAGTCTGTCATTATCTCAGTAATGGCAAAGAATGCAATAACATGCCTTCTGCAGAAACAAGAACAAATGTTTAGGCGAGCCTCCCACAAAACTGCACCAAAATACACACAAAAAAAACAGACACCACACAGGGGTACAAATCCCCCAGGAGTCTGCCATTCCACTCATTTAGCTCTTTCACCCAGCTCACCCTTATTTTGCAGCATCCCTCTCTGTAACACATCTAAAATGGATCTCCTCAAAGAGTGAACCAGATGATCAATATAACGAGGTGATGAAAACCACAGAGATGAAGAGATGAGAAGGACAGAGAAGGAGGCAAGAATAGGATGGAGGGACCACATGTTTTCTTTCCTCTTACTTAGTTCAGCTGGCTCTCATCAAAGAGTCACACTGGATAATCTACCCTGCTGTCTGTCTGTGCGTACAGTGCACATGCATACACACATGCATTTACTTATATATCCAACTAAAGACAAAAGGGAATAAGAATCCTGCAGACAGACAGTCAGACATGTGCTTCTTATCTCGTTCAAGGAACCTGTGTGACTTGTGGCACTTCTCACCTTGAGATCCAAATGGACAACGAAGGGTTTCCCACACATTCACCCCCACAACCCTTTCCTCTTCAACACAGATCAAAGCCTGCATCAATATTTGTCAGTCACAGGAATCCAGCCCTTCTCAGACAGCTACACTTTGCTTTATGTGGCTCTGTGCTCTATTATTTTTGGATGTTGCATCATACAGAGACTTTGATTCTGGAGAACAAAGAGAGTGCCTAATTTGTGCATAAGAAAATTTATGGCCACAGACACTCTATGCCAAAGTGCAAAATAGGATTATATGTGATAAAAAAAGAAACAACAACTATCATCTAAGTTTTATTTATGTACTTTCTTTGAATATTTTGTGGTCTGCATGACATTTTTAAAACATAATTCGCAAACTGAAGCATGAATTTGAAAACTTCCATGGACTATCAGTTAACTGATCATCTTTGATTTATACATGCTTTTATACATATTCAAGTCTGTTATTTAAACCTGACTCTACTCATTCTAGGCTTAGTGGTGGGTCTTGGTTTAATTTCAAACAAATTAAGGTGGCTTTTGACTGGTACTGAAAAGGGATGAACAACACAGCAGAGTCAGCAGTATTTGCTGCAAACTAGGACAAATCTGACTTCAATTTTTAGGAAAGCATAATACAGAAAAAAATGCTTTGAAAATTGTGCTAACTGCTGTTTCGAATGTATCAAGTCTAACAGTCTTCACATCCATGATGGCAGCTCTGTGAGCATGAATGTCAACACAGCAGTATTGCACTGGGATGATATGTTAAGAAGATATATTGTTAAACATAATTACTTTGTACAGACTGTCAACATTTAGCTAATTCACACTAATTAGAAGCAGCTGAGGCTCACTGAAATATCATTAGTTTTGATAGTGTCTGGTTATTAAAGGGCATCTCAACTCCCTTTTCTGAAAATAACTCTGTCGATTGCCTGATTTTGTAAAATGCCAAGACGTTGGCTGAGTGAGGGAGAGCAGCGACAAAACAGCAGTTCCAGCATTTATAAAATGGGGGAAAGTGTGAGCCAACAAGCCTCATGCTAGTTGGACAAGAGGGTGATGAAATGGTCTGTATTTAAATAACACTTTTCTAGTCTCAATGACCACACAAAGCTGCTTTATACACTGCTTTAAAGTTTTGCCATTCACAAATTGTTTCTTGCCCCAGGAACGGAAGACAAACCTTCAAGTTAAATGACGACTTACTCACTACAACTGAGCTACAGTCGCTCCATACCAGCTTATACCAGTCAGTATGTTTACATGCACAGTTTAATCACACTAAGGCTCTGTATCTCTCTATAAGCTAGTTTCCTGTTGACCTATGTCGCAGAAAAACACAGAATGGCAAGATGGACAGTAAGATGGATCGTGCTGTGGTTCTGTACGTTTTGTACCTGCTGTACATGTTAATCACGATACAAATTAGATTGAACATGGCTCTTGCGGTTGCTGTGTTGTCCGAACTGCAGTTTATACGTCGTCTTCTACTTCTGGGCTGACGAGGGAATTTTGGTGCATGCGCAGAACACGACAAGTAAGTTGGACTAACGTGTTTACATGACATTAAGAAAACTTAATTATTGTCTTAGTCTGACTAAAATTGGAACAAGCGTAGACTAGGAAGCCCAAAGCCCATTGCGAAATTAAAATGAAATAGCTGGTGTTTGACCAAAAAGGCTGTAGGTGTAATCTGATTTTTATCACAATATGTATAATTTCAATAGGTTACACAAAACATCAGCATTAACAAAGAACATTGCAAAATACTCCTGATTTTCAACTGAAAACAAATGGGTTTAAGGGTTTAGTTGCACTTTAAGCAAAGTATTAAACAATTTTTCAATTGAAGAAACCGTTCAATAATTAAGTTGTAGCAACGAAGAATTAAAAACTACAAATTATGATTGTGGCGCCATTAGAGAAAGCATCAGAAGGTTCTTAAAGAACTGGAGCTGGAGCTACATTCTCATGGGAAGCAATGTCTGTACATAATCCCACGGTAAGGAAACAACTGCTGTTGAGATCTTCACTAGAAAAAACACATAATGGAGGGAGATACAGGTGAGGTGAGGCACTGTCAGAGCAATAAATGCCATTGCCAAATGTTGGCATTCAACCCAAAACCAAAAATGTGAACCTCATGGTGGAACGAGGAGAAAAGTCAGGGGATTACAGTACAGTTCAATCAATCAAATCATCCAAATGTCCCCACAGGGAACTCTGTCTTAGGCAAAAGTGCTACAACAGCTGCAGAAAATTACACAGCGAGACAGAGACAACAAACAGCCAACAAAACATAAATTCACAGTATATAAATAACAATAAAAAGATGAACATTGCACCTGCCCAAAAAACAAGTATAGCCTCTGCCCTGAAAACACATGAGGGTGTGGCTGCGGCAATCTCAGCTGACATAGGGCGATAGGCGGGGTAAACTCTGGGCAGTTCACCAGTCCATCACAGGGACACATAGAGACAAACAACCATTCACTCTTACAGAGTGTCCAATTTACCCAATCCCCATATTGCATTTTCTTGGACTGTCAGAGGAGGCCGGAGAACATGGCGAAAACTCACACACACAGGGGGAACAGAACATGCAAACTCCATGCAGAAAGGCCCTTGTTTCGACTGCGTCTTGAACCGGGGCCTTCTTGCTGCAAAGAGTGCTAACCACTACACCAACCGTCTGTCAGTCATCATCTAACCGCTTTATCCTCCACCAGAGGGTCGCGGGGGGTGCTGTGCCAATCTCAGCTACATCGGGCGATAGGCGGGGTACACCCTGGACAGTTCGCCAGTCCATCGCAGGGCCACACACAACTAGAGACAAACAAACATTCACTCTCACACTCACTCCTATGGTCAATTTAGAGTGTCCAATTCACCTAATCCCCACATTGCATGTTTTTGGACTGTGGGAGGAAGCCGGAGTACCCGGAGAGAACCCACGCACACACGGGGAGAACATGCAAACTCCATGCAGAAAGGCCCTTGTTCCAACCGGGGCTCGAACCCGGGTCTTCTCGCTGCAAGGCGAGAGTGCTAACCACTACACCAACCGTGTGGCCCTAAAATGACTTTATGTTTAAATAAAGAAAAAAACATGGCAGGTCATTTGACAAAGTTTATTATTGTTAGTTGCACTTGCAGCACTCTTATCGTATCTGAGCTCAAATATGCTGTTTGTGTTATTGGTTACAAACTGTTACTAAGGCCACACAAAGTCTTGTCCACCATTCATGTCACCACAATAACACAAATGTCATACTGCCCCAATGTAAACATGCTACTGGAACTCAAATGTCTAAATTTCAGTCGTGGTTTTGTCACTTGTGTTGCCTTCAGACATTCTACTCTAATCAGCATAAAAAACTTCTGCTCAAACTTTCAATTACCTATCATTTGACTCTACACACTGTTTAGGTAAGAGTATGGAACCATTATCCAAATTTGCTAAAGTGCAACCTACAAAAACTTCAATTTAAACAGCAGACTTTGTGTGGTCTTTCCAAAGCACACAAAACTGACACGACTGACTATCACAGTGCTTCTAGACTGGCAGGAATGCATTTATGAACAGACACAAACTGATCACTGTGAAAAAAATTATTCATTCATTCAACAGTCAACCTTGGACTTGGACTCTTGCTTAAAAGAATCACTGCTTCACATTCTTGCCTCATTGTGTCCTTGTAGCTGTTAACAGAATCCATTATCCAACATATCCTGGGGGGGATTTATCAGGAACTTGAGACAGCTGTGGCTTGGCTTCGTCTCTGGTAAATATGGCTTGTTGGAAAACAGTAAAAGAACCAACTCCTCCAAAACAAATGCACAATCAACACTCTCTCCTTGCAGATATGCTGTTTCTTTAACGTCTATCATCTTGCAAGAAACAGATGTACTTAAATCCAAGCACAGGTAGACATTATTATCACAGATTAAGTTTGTGATTGTCATTGGGGGGCCAAGCAAGAAAGAGAATGACAAACTTAAAAAATTATTTAAATTCATAAGACCCAGGTTCATTCAAACCTTTAGTGTGATTAGTTTGGCTACCTGAATAGAAACACCTAAACACAGACTTTAAGTTGAAGAACCACTGCACCACCATGCATCCATTCCTCAAATGTCTAGATACATGATTATTTATAGAAACAAACTCATCATCCACTGGATTGAATGACATGGATTCAAAGTTACTTGTGTAAACAATGCGATGAATGTTACTGAAAACTAAAGATGGACTAACTTATAAATGAAAACCAGGCTGAAATATCAGTGCTGTTTAAACAGCTTTCCATTCATCATGAACCTGGCAACAGTGCAGAGGCTGCAGCTCTGAAACATTGCAGTTTTGGGACATCCTGTTGTGTATTAGTGCGAACGTCACTTTGACCTATCTGGCTGTCACAGGAAATCCTCCTCCAGACCCTAGAGCACAACAACAACACTGAAAATAAAGTCAAACGTGAGTGAAAATAACTAAGCATTTGATTTGCACACGGGTCCACATGGTACACAGCTCCACCTGGGTTGAAAAATTCAACTATGTTGCACCTCTGGCCATATCCCAAAATGTGATGTCACGGCACGTTTTTTCAATCATGCCTCAAATCAAGAACACCTGCTGAAACATCAATGACTGGGGCGGAGCCAGAAGAGTGTGATTTCTCATCTGATGCAGACCTCTGCAGTCGTTTAAATCTTTCATGTTGTGCTACGGTTTAAATCAGGGGTGTCAAACATATGGCCCACAAGCCAGAAACGCCCCAACCAGTCATCCTGGTGGATCATTGTATGATTACAATATAATCATAATGTGAAAAACTATATTTTTCAATTCCAAATACCTGTGGCTAAATGTTTTGCACCTTTGTACATTCACTGTGATCTGAAAGTTGTAATGCACATGTATAAAATTTGGTAAACTTCGGCATAATATTGTTGAAATTGCATTGCTTTTTTAAAGAATTGTGAGGTTGTTCATGATATGTTTTATGAAAAGATACTTCATTAAATGTAAAACAAAGGGAAACCTTTACAGTCCTTATTTTAGGTTATTATGCTATCATTTTACTGCTCCAGCCGCTTGAGATCAAATGGCACTGTATGTGGTGTCAAACTAAAATGAGTTTGACACCCCTGGTTTTAACTTTACTGATAATAAATAATATAAGCAGTACACACTGGAAAGATGATGTAGTAACACAAATCAAAACATCAAAACAGTGACATTACTGTTTATTCTATTTAATTTAACATACAAAATCATATAACTAAGTAGAGCTGCAACTAACGATTCTTTTCATAATCGATTAATCTGTCGATTATTTTCTCGATTAAAAATTTGGTCTATAAAATATCAGAAAACCTTTAAAAATGTTGATTGGTGTTCATCACACCTGGAAATGATGATGTTCTCAAATGTCTTGTTTTGTCCACAAACCAAAATGATTAACTTTGAATGATTTCTTTGTTATCCAGAGCAAATAAATGAAGAAAATACTCACATTTAAGAAGCTTAAACAATCGGAAATCTCATTTTAATCATGAAAAAAAGCTTTGAACTGATTAATCGATTATCAAAATAGTTTCCGATTCATTTAGTAATCGATGAATAATCGATTCATCGATTAATAATCGCTCTATAACTAACCATCAAGCCATTTACTGAACTAGCATACTACACACAACACAAAGCGTATGTCGTCTTACTCAGGTGATCCTGGTGAATTCAAAATCTAATTTCGAGCACAAATACTTGCTATATGTAATGCTTAGGTCAGCTGAGTGCACAAGTTACATAAAAACACTGACTCTGAAACACCTAAGGCCAGACAATGGCAGGGAAGGCTTGACCGTAACTTGACCACATTGCTCGGATGACTCTGATCATAACTCACGATGAGCTACTGACAACTTGTTGACAGCCAGGTGTGTGACTACACTTGACAAGGAGCTAAAAACAGTTAGGCGTTACTCTTAACTGACAGACAATTTAGAGTGGAGTGAAAGTGTGTGTACAGGTGCTCAAGAGTAACAGGATACATGAGGAATTATGCATATGTGTATTGTTGCTGTTTGGGCTGGACGTGACAGGCCCAAATCCGGTAAAGTTTCATACTGTGCCTCAAGTATGAGCTGTTTTTAATGACTCGTCAAAAAACACAGTGCAGAAATCACTCAGGTTGTGTGCGGCACTGAGTACCATGACTCCTCCCCCTCATGGTTAGTGTGATTAGTCAGTCAGCTTTGTGTTTTGCTGGTATGATATGAGGTGACACTTCAGAGCTACAATCGCAATACTGTGATACCATGATTATTTGCTCAAGGCTATCACAGTCAGAATCCCAAAATTACAGTCATTACAACTGTAAGATATGTATATCGCAAAGACAAATTGAAGAGCAATAAACATAGATTGTGCTAGTTTTGTTTGGTTAAGAACATACCATTAAGCTAGATAATTGTTTTGCAAGGTTTGCTATATTGCAAGCTAGCAGATTTTTTTGTTTTTAAACCCCCTGTCATACTGCAATATCCTTCACAGCCCAACTACTTGGGAGCAGAGATAGGAGGAAATAATTGGTTAGACTATTGCAATGCTACTGAAATTTACTTAAAATTCAACTTTTAAGATCTTTATTTCAACAAACTATGTGGTAAGGGATGTTTTTTAAAGTTAATATTTTAAGGGGGCATCAAGATGTTCAGTTTTTACTATGTTGCAGGAAACGAAAAATAAAAAATATTATTTAGTTATTTATTTTCAGTGTTAGCAAGGGCTTCTTACTGTCTGGGTCTATGTTAGCAGTAAACCAAACCAAGTACTTATTATATGCATAATATGAATTTGTTGGCGTATCCCAATTGCAATATTCCAAGTTATAGTATATTGAATTTACGTTTTTGTCATATCCTGCAGCCCTAGTTGCTGCTTGTCTTTCTCTTTACCTGGAGGGTGATTTAGAAATAAATCTTATTTACAAGAATGTGTTCTCTGGCCACCAGGTGTGGGGATGCTACAGGGTTCATACACACTGACCTGGGTTGACCCGAGATGACATTACAGGTCTGGAAGTCACATTAGTCACTTCAGTAATGACCTTCACAGACAGTGAGGTTTGACCCAGATGTTTGTGTTAGTACTGTCCATATAGACAGGTACTAGTTAATATTGGGTACTTAAACAAGTGAAAGCAACATGGTGGAGTCACTGCCAAGTCACCTGCTCGCTGACTCAGTGAATTACTGGTGTAGTCCTGCCTAAAGCAAGTGGATGTAGACTTGTAAAATCAACAGACATCAAATGAGGAAAACAACAGATGTTTAGTTAAGTTAAGGTGAAGGATGTGTTGTCGGGCAATGTGATTCTTTAAAGACATTTTTTATTTGTTAGATTGGGTTTTTATCATATGTGACAAACAAAATAAACATTGTTCTGAACCTTTTAATATTCTGGATATGTCTATGATCTTAATGCTAAGTTAAAATAATTAGCACTTCTTTTGGCTAATGAGAAAAGAAAACGCAAATTTAAATAACTATGAGAACTGCTAAACTTCAGCTCTTAATGAAATTCTTGTTATAGACCATAGACACTTAATAAAAAAGTTGCAGTTCCATTTCTCCTGAGGACGTCAACAAAATATATTAAATAGCCACCAGGGGGACAGCGCGAGGGATTATTTATATCCCTCAATAGGAGCCTGGTTGCAAGTGAAATCTCTCAACTTCCTTTTGCAAAAACATCAACATGGCACTGATCAAATATAAATGAATGTCTGTTGTATTTGAGCCATTGCCAAATGAGTTCACACAATGCTGATGGATCCAATCAGCTCCAAGTGACTCTGTATTTATCAGTATAATGGTGTTTTGTTCTAGTGTTGCCTGGTGACAAAGAGGGAGGGATTTGTTGACAGAAGCAAAAATAAATGTTTTTTTTTAATATTGTTGTTAAAAACAAATGCATACCACCAAGTAAAAAAAAAAGTCTTACTCTGATCTGTCCATGTGGTTAAAGTCTGGGCCAACTGGAGAAGGCAGGCTTCATTACACTGACACTTTGAGCAATACTTCTTTAATCAGTCTTTAAAACCACAAAACAAGACATCACAGACCTTAAGCAAAGGATACTGATGCACACAAGCTCTTATCTTGATATACATCTGTGACACCATGCTCTAAAAGCCCATAAAGTCTCCACATATAATTGAAGTGTAGCTTTGTGGGATACTGTACCTACAGTATGTGAAACCAGTAGAGCTGAGCACAGCTCATTTTAATTTACCGCAGCCTGCTCTCCATTAGCCAACTGTTAGTGTTAAATATCCTGTACTCTGCTGTAACAGAGCAGAGAGATGCAGTAGGTATGGCAGAACAAGTCTAGACATATAGGCCTATGTCTTTCCACTATCTAGCAAATGTGCAGTGGGTTCAGGGAACCCAGAAGGAACGAGGCAGCTCAGTTCAACAAGCATGACCTGGCATGACAAATTCAGATGTCAAAAAAGAGACTTAAGCCTGTTTTTTTCTGGATGTTGTGTAGAAAATGGCAAGAGATGTTTGAAGGATGTGTGTGTATGTGTTTGTGTGTGTGTGTGTGGGGTGTCTTGGTGTATTGACCTGTGATTCATAACAGCAACAGAAAAAGATGCTCAAATGATCTACAGTGAGTGTGTTTGCTATCATGGATTGAAATGATATCATAGATGCAAAGCTGGCCCAAGGCATATGTGAACTAAGTGGCTGCCCCTTGCCCCAACAATTTTGCATGTTAAAGAAATCTAGATATATTTAGATATTTAAATAGTGTCTAATAAGTTAGTATCTTAACTTATTTGGTTTTATCTTGAAATTTAATTGAAATTGCTTTAGTACACTTGTTTAATTCTAGTGCTTCACTTTTT
Source organism: Solea senegalensis (assembly GCF_019176455.1). Lineage (NCBI taxonomy): Eukaryota > Metazoa > Chordata > Actinopteri > Pleuronectiformes > Soleidae > Solea > Solea senegalensis. The sequence goes on from NC_058026.1 coordinate 20,363,219, forward strand.
GTGATTTTACAAAAGTGACACTAGTTTGGTGTAAATAACTAAAATCAATGCAATGTATAGTGTTTGTACCAATAACAGTCAAGCACTGGCTAATCTGGGGGGACATGGAAGACTTTCAAACTTGGCTTTCATCAGCTGAGGAAAGCCTGGAGGGCAGGTGGTGATAACTGGTAGGAACCATGTTACAATAACTTTTAACTTAACTACTTTTACAGCGAACATAATAATACAAAAAAACATGAATATTTATGATTGAATCCAGGGAGTTATCTACAAACTAACAAAGAAAGCAGCCTACCTGCCCATGAGGTGTGAATCACCGCCACAAGCGCCAACAGCAGCCACGTCTCGCGCACTGGGCTCCATTGACCCATCATGTGGCATCTACAGTTGTCGATGCCGCGGTCAGTACTGCGCACACCTGCGGTCACAGGAGCGTCGGCTGTGCACGAGTCAGCGTTAACGACGTAGCAACAGTCTCGCGCCCTGGCGTCTTTGACGTGCACTCCCCCAGCTGCCAATTAGGAGCGCGCATATGCACATTTAATTGAATGATGGGCGATGATGATGTGCAGCAGACCTGGACTCCTCTCTGCGCTGCTTTTCTTCACGCTGGACGGATTAAGAAGGGAGACTAGCGGAGGGGAGAAAAAAAAACCTTAATCTTGGATGGTCTTCCCTTCTTCACCAGCAGAGAACTTTCCTCACTTTCTTTTTCTCCTCCCTCACTCCCTGCCTCCCCTCTCCTCCTCCTCCCCTGGATGACCCCTCCCTTCACAGAGGGAGCTGCACAGTAACATCATTACTGCGTGGGTAATTATTTACAACAATGTTGTTTGAGTGATTTAAGGAACTTAATTACTCTCTCTCTCTCTCTCTGTATGTATGTGCAAGGGCACGAATTTGCAGGCACACATACCTGTGCACGTGTGCATGGTGTTTGTTATAATGGATATAGGGATCAGTATCGGTCTGATACTGGTTAAAATCACCAGAAGGGGAATTTAAAGAAAGACAGAAACAAAAGGGGCGAAGCAGGTAAACCATGTATGACATGAAAACCTGTAATATAATTTAAATATAGGACTGCGACTTGTTTTCATAAAATGTCATAATTCAATGAATTTATTACTTCCATCCATCCATCTTCTACCGCTTTATTCTCCACGAGAGGGTCGTGGGGTCAATTACATGCTGGTCCATAAAATAAAACAAATAAAAAATTAAGGTTCAGTTTTCAGTGTCTCCCAAACCTTGAAATGATAATGTTCTCGAATGTCCACAAACCAAAATTATTTAGAAACCAGAAAATATTCACATTTAAGGAGCTGAAAAATCTTGTTTTACCCAATTAAGCAATTTTCAAAATAGCAATCTTTGCAGCCCTAAATGATTTGCCATCAGGCCAGCACCTGGATTATTGTTTATTTGGATCCCCATTAGCTTCCACAATGGTGGTTGCTAATCTTCCTGGGGTCCACATTAAATACAAATAAAATTAAATGTTTGTAGAATTCTTCAGCTTCATCAGCACGTTGATATCACAACAGCATCAGAAACAGCATCAACAAGCCTTTAGACAATAAGAAACTGAAGGAGTCGGTCATTACATCAACAAATAAATATAATTGCTCATGTGAGAGTGGCTCTTTAATGAATATAAATAAAATCTCAGCATGTTTGATATGAGTAAGCAACATTTTCCGTGTTCCAACTAATCTTATATATTCAATATGAACAATGAACGCTTGTGCTTCATTAATTTACTGCGTTCTCTCTCTCTCTCTCACATAAACACACAAAGCGTGCTAGGACAGGACAACGGTGCTGCCCAACTAATAAAAATATGCTGCTGCAGATTCCAAATTCCAGTGCCTGTCTGTCTTTGCCCACCACAGTCTCTCTTCAAACACACCACATTTGTCCTATAGGCTGTTTTTTTTTGTTTTTTTTGTGTGTTTTTTTAAGAAAAGAAAAGAAAAAAGAGTGTAATCTCTGCTTTTTTAACTTTATTCTCTCTGATCATTTGTTATCTCTAATGTGGAAAAGTCAGGATAGGCCAGCAGCTGGATGTGTCAGAGACGTTTCAAGCGAAGTTTATGGCTGAAAAAAGGCTGAGAGCCTGACCTCAGCACATGCACACACATGTATACATCCACACATGAATACCTAAATTCATGTGGAGCCTCAGGTCTCCCCTGTTCTGCTTCAGCTTCCATTTACATTACTCTGTACTGACACTTTGATCACTCAGGCTAAATTATGACCCATACTGGGAATAACATGAGCAGGAATGAAATCACTACATCTAGTCAATTCTTAATATATCTAGAGTATGCAACTAAATGCACAGAGGAAATCTGAGTGCAACAATACTTGGTCTATAAAAATATAACTACTACATTATACCCACAGCAAAAACTGTATTTAAAAACAACTTCTCAATATGAACTGTGTAGGCTACATTAAGAAAAGGGTTAGTGATGCTTAATAAAGGGGAAAAACTGGAAAACAAAATAATCACAGATGAGTTTTGGGTGAGCAGCAAAAGGGTTTCCATCTGCATCCAACAAACTATGCAGTTTTTAGATAAAAATATGAGAAATACATTGTAGTGTATAGTAATGAGTCTCACAGTCTTAAGACTGAATGAGGAAGCCAAAAGGAAAATAGATTCCAAACATATTTCCACTGTTCCTTCCTCCAGTGTCAGGTAGGTTGCCTTAAACATCATGACTGGCAGGTTTACTGGTACTTTCAAGTGTGTGTTTATGTGTGTGTGTGTGTGTGTGTGCGTGCATGAGAGAAAGTGTGTGTGTTTGTCAGTCCTTATTATTAGTCAGTCTCTCTGACTCTCTCTCTGACAAACGACAGGCAAAAAAACATCCTCAAGCACCATGCGTGATGTAGGCAGGTTTGTAATGAACTAACTTGAAGTAGTGCAATTCAGTGTTCTCATTTGTAGCAATAACAATGTTGACCACTGGGTGGCGCCAAACCTCTTTGCAGCGGATGACAGGTTGGTATGTAACTTCATTACATACCAACATACATACCTCATTGGTTCTTTACAGTTTATATTTCTCTGTTCATTAGAAAACAGAACTCATACAGAGTAACTGGATGATCAAAATTGTGTAGTTATAATTCTATGTGTTGGTTATTGACTGAAATATGAGTTGACTGTTGTAAGACCCAGTGGATAATCCCGTGTGTAGTCAGTGGACGTGTGCCCTGTGCATGTGACCCTATCCTCCTCTTTCTTATCCTCTTACAGTGGTCTAACCTCAAATCGCCTCTCATCCCACAGAGCTGAGCTTGTCTGCTGGTGCCTTAGTTTGCCAGCAGAGCAGTGGTGAGAGGAAGCAGAGCCATGGCGAGTCCCGGACAGAAAGTGGTGCTGATTACAGGCTGCTCCTCCGGTATTGGCCTAAGGATGGCTGTGATGCTGGCAAATGATGAACAGAAGCGTTATCACGGTAAGTGCACTCTGTGTGTGTGCATGAACATGAACATGGTTTGAATATGTATCTTGTCAAAGCATACAGGGCAGAGCAATAATTTAATTGCAGACAGCTTAAAATTAAAATTACTGTTTATTTTTATTTGCTTTATTAAGACTATCAATCCTACTCCTTTATCCGTAGAATCTATAGCCTACTGTTTACATAAAGACTGGAGAACAGCTTGCATAACAGTATTACAGTATATGACTTCATGCATTAAAGCAATACTATGTAACTTTTGCTAGTCCTGCTGTCACTGTAGCAATCATGCCACAAATGTCTTGTCATCTTGACCTGACCACAGCTTTTCATTACTCTATTACTCTATTATTCTGAATGACTCTTCTGGCAGTTTGATTTTATTTCATTATCATTTATGCCGGTGTCAGGCTACATAAAATGACACCGCTTTTCAAGCGATTTGGTCTTGACCAACACGTTTCCAGTATGGACTATAAATAATACATAATACATGGCGAAAAGGAAGAGGGGGATGCTGCTGCTGTTAGGTGGAATAGTGACCCCGGAAAACATTTCTTTGAGCTTTAGAACAGTACCCCGCCTCTCTTAAGTCTCCTCAAAGGACTGACACAAGAAAGTTCCATCCATCCAACTTCTACAACTTTATTCTCCATCATGAGGGTCGCAGGGGGCACTGGTGCTATTCCCAGTTGACATAGGGTGAAAGACAGGGTCCATCACAGGGCCACATAGAGACAAACAACCATCCACTCTCAGCTATGGTCAATATAGAGTGTCCAATTTGCCAAATCTGCATGCTTTTGGACTGTGGGAGGAAACTGGAGAACCCAAAGAAAACCCATGTAAAACTCCATGCAGAAAGGCCCTTGTTCCGACCAGGTCGGGGAGCAGCCACAAGAGTGCTAACCGCTACACATGTAAAGTGTTATGTAAAAAACACATTTCATAGTGTCCCTTAAAAGCCAGCGTTTCTGTAAACTGATGACTGAATTGCAGTAGCTAAAATCTTAAAATAAACATGGATCATCTAGGTTCAATACGAAGGAGGAAGGTCTGAGGTCACAGTTCACTTTAAAGAATCATCAGAAGGGTCTACATCAAACATTTTGCAGGGAACTCAGGCCACATGTGTGTTCAATAAAGAGGCTTCATGAATGATAACATTTACTATTTCTTTAATGTTGTTTAGTCTGAAATAGTTTCAAGACACCTGCCTTTTTAAAAACAAATCAGATTCTGTAACTGCAGCCATTACTCAGAACAATAAGGTGTGGATTTATCACATACAAATAAAAAATTTCTTGGACACTAATGGAGTTACAAAACTTTCAGTCTACTGCAGTCACTTACACTAATCAGATTGTGTCACTGGTTGAAGAATATCTGAGGTCTGGAAAACAGATTATGTAGAACCAGATGCTTTATGACAGAAATGTGGCAGGAAAACATGAAGCAGCTTTCATCACTCACAATTAGAGCTAATATTAGGGGGAAAACAGCTTGCTAAGTGTTACCATGGAAACTGCTTTCTCCCACAATGTATCTGTTATTAATAACAACTTTTTAAAGCAAACTAGAGGTGCACAGTGTATTTTTAATACAACACACATAGCACAACAGCACTTTTACATGCTTGTGTTTCCCAGTGTAAAGATAAAAATAAAAAGGTTAATTTACTTTTACTGCAATCTCTTAATTTGTCCTCCTTTCACATTATTTACTCAGTTCCTTCCATTGCTGGTGTTCCGCAGGAGTCTCATCTGTTTGCTAACTGACTCATCTGCAGTGTGGAAACTGATGTGAAACTATTGCTTCCCCGTCAGTCAGAGAAATTCATTAAAACCCTCATGTTACATAATGTAATCATGTCAATAGAATGTTGACCTTTGGAAAACGGTCAGTGGAAATGATTTATTTAAGGGGCTTTAGCTTGTAAAGATGCAGCTGGAGGATCCACAGGAGGAAGACATGGTTGTTATGCTCAAACCGCGGGGTGTTGTAGTATCACCGAGGTTTGAACTGACCTGTTAAGCTCCAACCTCACTATACACTATGTCCCTGATCCAAACTTAAAACCATAAGTCACTCTTAGGACACTAGACCACAGCTAAAGCCACAAAGTAGACCTGGTTAGGACTATTATAACCTGGCTTGTAGAGTTTTATTGTGGAGGACAAGCACGATGTTAATGCTCATGTGTAAACAGCTTTCAGGCTGTTTATAACCTAAGAGTCTATGTTTAGGCTACTTCAGGTTATCTTCAGTGCTGCCGTGTACTTAATTTACTCTCAGAACTTCAAGAACTAGAATTACCAAACAGTAGTTGTATGCCTCTGCTGACTAATTAAGTTTCAGTCTCATATTTTACAGATTTATATAACATTCTAGAGGTGGGAAAGAAAATATAAAAAAAATATATATATATTTTTCTCTTTTTTACTGAAAATTGTAAAAGGTTTTTACCACAAGCTTCATTAACAGATAAAGGTTAAAGTATCAGTTACCAATTTCCCTTAAAAAGTATTGCCTGTTCTTTGACCCTCACAATCTTATGAGTTCATCTTTTAGGCCAACTGCAAAATTTGCACCAAATTTGAAGAGATTCCCTCAAGGTATTCTTGATTTATCATGTTTAAAAGAATGGGACACCTTAGTGTGTGTGTGTGTGTGTGTGTGTGTGTGTGTTCACCCACCTTTCTTTGGCTCATTGACTTCACATTTGTCAATCCTCCCTCACTCTTCTCCATGACCTTTACACCTTTCACTTAAACGTTTGTTCCTATGACAAGATGACAAAATTTGACCAAAATAATACATGTACAACAATAAATAATTTACAGCACTGACATTGTGTTCTAGTGGGGAAGAGCTGAAACTTGCAATTGTGACCATTACACTACAAAAGTAGACTAATTTTCCTATAGACTTGCAACCAGCAGAGTCGCCCCCTGGTGGCGAACTGCACTTCCTAAGCTTTACCTTTCAGACCAGAAGGCTTTGTTAACATAACACATGTATATATGCGTATGTACATTTAGGGTTAGGGTTAAACACATTTAGCACCTTTAGCTCAACATTGATGTAAAAAAAGAACTTGTTCAATGAACAACATTAATTGAATGTTCATGTTCATGCAACGCTGCCTACCAAATCACAAAAATCACAATATACTGTATGTCAAGACAATTGTTTAAAATTGAAATGATCTCTTTTAAACACCTCAGTTGTTTCTCTTGTCATCCTACTGTGCAGTCATTGCCACGATGCGTGATCTGAAACGTAAAGATAAGCTGGTAGAGGCTGCAGGGGAAGCCTATGGCAAAACTCTCTCTCTGGCTGTACTCGATGTCTGCAGCGATGAGTCTGTCAAACAGTGTATTAATGGCATCAAAGACCGACACGTGGATGTCCTCAGTAAGTAAACGTGAATGAAACATGCTGTTCTTATGATTGCTGCTATAACTGAGAGTGAGCCTGATAACGGTCCATCTTCTTTGTTTCCCTCCTCTTCTCCTAACCAGTCAATAATGCAGGTATTGGCCTGGTGGGTCCTGTGGAGAGCATCCCCATTGAAGAGATGAAGAATGTGTTTGAGACCAATGTCTTTGGAGTGATCCGCATGATAAAGGAGGTGATGCCTGATATGAAGAAAAGAAGAGGAGGACACATCATTGTGGTCAGCAGCGTGATGGGACTGCAAGGTGAGCAGAGAGGGAGGTGTGATGAGAGGAATGAAGGGAGAGGAGGCAAGGAGGGGCAAGGACAAAATTACAGGGTTGTCTACTGCAGTTTGATGGATGAATTGGTGGGTGATGGACAGGGAGAAGGTGAGGGGGGCTAATGGGGTTCTCCTGCAGGTCTTTTTTCATGTTGCCTGATGATCATTCTGTCTGTGCAGGTGTGGTGTTTAATGACGTGTATGCAGCCTCCAAGTTTGCCATAGAGGGCTTCTGTGAGAGTATGGCTGTGCAGCTCTTGAAGTTTAATGTCACGTGAGTTCCACTTGTGTCATTTCCATCGTTGTCACCACAGCAATACCATGTCATAAAACTACGCTGACACTTAATCTCTTTTATCTGATTCAATAGTTGCAGAGCCAAAAATACCATCTGCAGCTTGTTTTGACTTAACGCTTCAATATGCAACTTGTTAACTCAAAAATAACAGCTTCAGAATAATTTTGGCATTGTTAGAATGGAGCCTCTGTCATTCCTGTCTGCAAGTAAACCTCTGTCCTTGCACTATTAGCAGGTTGTGACAAATGTGTAACTTAATGACAATTGGAGACACAAGTCAAAAATAATTAAATTAATTAAAAAAAAGGTTTCTATAAAGTGACGCCTGAATTACAGTGGTTCAAATCTTCAGACAAAAAATGTTTATGTGCTGCTGAGTTGAGCTCAATTGTCTCTTTCCTCAAGACTGTCGTTGATTGAGCCGGGTCCAGTTCACACAGAATTCGAGGCAAAAATGATTCAGGAGGTGAAACAGAGGGAGTGTCCTGGTGCTGATCCTGACACAGTGCATTACTTCAAGAATGTCTACCTTCCTTCTTCCATTGACATCTTTGAGGTTATGGGACAAACACCTGACGACATCGCCAGAGTAAGTTTCGAGCCGCAGACTCAGCCTCACTGTGTCTTATCTGATAATGTGAGTTTGAGTGCAATTTTTGCTTTCTTTTTTTCTGCCCATCCTCTGTAGTGCACCAAGAAAGTGATCGAAGCAAGCAGCCCACGTTTTCGTAATCTGACCAACCGTATGTACACACCCATCGTAGCACTGAAATATGCTGATGAAACTGGAGGTCTATCTGTCCATGCCTTCTACCACATGCTCTTCAATATGGGGACACTCATGCATATCAGCATGAATGCCATGAAGTACCTCACCTGTGGATGTCTGAGGAGCAGAACAGTTTCACCAAACTAAAACGCGCATGTTTCACACTGGCAGACTGGCAGTTTGTCGACCTGAATAAAGATCACATGCTACCTCACCTTAGGTGTTTTCTTTAGAGGATCACACAAAATGTAAGAGACTAACATACTGTACTTGCCCAGGCTCATATATTGAAATATAGTCACAAATGCACAAACCCATTCAACACTTTTTGTGACCTACCATATTTCATTCCACATATATATACAGTCTGTTTTATAATTAATGTCTCTTTTTCTTATGTATGCACAGCTACGAAAATACATATATCAAAGGTAAACATAGAAAACACTAGAATGATTTTAATATTCATTTTCAGCCCACAGAGTGCCAAATGTGTAATTATAAAATTATAATGTATCAAGATATCATTATTTTATCCACCTCAGTTTAAGATAACTTCACATTTTGAACTGTTACAGTAACACTTTTTTTTCCAAATGCTGTCAATGTAATGTCTGCCAACTGCTTCGGCATTCAAAGGATGGGGGGTCAAAGGATTCAATAATGGAACAGAAACCTGCTTAAATGTTTATCCAATAAAATTCCCCAAATGCCCCACCACCTTTTAACACTAAATGAATACTTGCCAATTGTCATCATCATAATCAAACATTGTACTTGCATGTTGCTGTTACTGTTACATGTTGATGTTACTTACTTGCTGCGAGCTTGATGAGTGAGTGGTGTTGATGAGTGGGCAGCAACAATGACCGTGACAACTGCACATACCTGTAAGAGGCCAAAAAACATATTAAATACTATTTTTGTTATGTTTATGGCAAAATGTGAGGACACCAAAAAGTTGTGGAGTTGTGGACACCAAAATGTTCAGGCTAAACAAGCTCTGTTTGTCTGGGTTGAAATAAGCTACGAGAATAAATGTTAAAAACACAAGTAGCTCTTGGCCATTTTCAATTTGTCAAAGTAGTTCTCAGACGAATAAAAGGTTGGAGACCCCTGTATTAGGAATTATTAATTAAACTGTCCAGGAGTAGTTCTTATTCTCATTTGATACATTAAAGCAGTGTGAGCATTAAAGCCGGATAATTAGAAAACAATGTTTAAAGTTTCAATAAGATAATTAAAAATAATTATTAAATGGAAAAATAAATAAATAGCATACAGTATTATTGAAGTGATGTGTATTATTTTGATATGAAGGGATTCAAATAAGGAAAAATATGCTTTTTTCAGGAAATTACAAATTGCTTATGTTGTATATACACTGCACACAGATTGTATTGATAAAAATTACAAAAGTGGGTTCTGATTTGTATAAAACTGTTTAAAGTGCTAAAGTTGTGTGACATTTGCTTTATGACATGGAGCACTATCATGGCAGAAGTAGGCCACCAGCTGAGAATATCTTCTTCTATGTTTTCTTGCTGACAAATTTTAGAAGAACCTGTGTGTCTGGCTCAGACAAAACTGTTTTTGACAAAGAGCAGATGGATTCCAACATAGCCCTCTGGGGTCTTCAGCTCATTATTTTCTGATAGAATAAAGTCAAGTACATCATATATTCAATATAGCTGAAGCAAAGCACTTTATTTACCCTTTATTTATTTACCCTTTTTTTCTTTTTTCTATAATTTCAACTCTGACCTAAGATGTTGTTTTGGTAAACGGTCAGTATTTTATGATGTCATATTGCCCAAGTTAATAAAGTTAATACAGCTAATGCTAGCTTGAATTCCTGCAACAGATTTTTAATTTAAAGTTACAATTAATCATATATTTTTTTATATTTTGTCCATTCAAACCACACAAATGTTTTTTTGAATTAGTATAGAAGTGATGTAAGATTATGTAATGATTACGAAATGACATTTAAGGAAAAAAAAAGTAGTTGTGACGACTTTACCTGCTTCCTCCTTCTGATCGAACTCTCTGATATCGATTGCCCAAGTCTGCTGTGTGAGTCGCGGGAAATTAGAACTAAATCGATGCCTGTGCCATCGATCATCAAAATAAACTCTCATGGACAAGCTAGCGGAGTGAGTGTAAGTCGCACTTAACAAATAACCTCATCATGACCAGTGTTATCATTACAACAGTGAGACACAATATGTGAACACCCTACTCAGCCTTGCCTGTTGTTAACGTGTCACGCTGTTTTACTTAACTTTCGTCAAACCGTAGCTCTCTGGTGACGGCAAGCCACGGTGTTTTACAAAGCGAATTACACAGTCAATCAAATTCAGTAACGTTTTCGTATAATTTAACTAATGTCAGGCTTAAACTCTAAATTAGTGCTATAGCTTTTACTGTTGTGTATATGAGCAGGATGGAGAGCAATGTGGAGGAGCAGCTGAAGACAACACTGCACTATGATGACAAGGAAAAGGTAGGTATTACACGTTTAGTATTAGTTTTGTTAAATAGCGATCCTTAACTGAAGAAAAATGACCATTAATACAGTTTCAGGGTGCACTGTTTTACGAGTAAATGTACTGAATTAGTACTGTAGCTGATTTGTTGTGGATTAGTTGTATGAAGTAGCAGAGAATAAATAGTGACTTAAGAAAAGTAGTTATTCATTTACGTTAATTACTATTTTCTTAGGTTTATCTACACACAGTAGCTACTTGAAGTGCTTCAATGGAATAGAATAGAATATCTCTTCTAAGACATTAGCATTTCCCTTTCAGCTCCGTAAGAAGTTGGAACTCTTACAAAGGGAATATCTCAAAACAGCCCAGAGACTCCAGGTGAGACATAATACACTTTCTCTCTGCTTTTATTAGTCACATGCAGAAAATCTCTGTCTCACACACATGTTGATATGTTCACAGCGAGCTGAGCGTTTGGATGCCGTGCGTCGGCATGTGAAGAGCAGGATCTCACAGCAGAACCACCAAGACCAGAGTGACCCAGAGGTCAAACCTCATATCAAACCGTCATCACTGACACTGAACTCAGCGTCACAAGGTATGCTTTTAAGAATGTTCATCCAAAAACAGTCATATGTTTGAGGTCAGACAATCGTTTCCAGGAAGAAGACAGAAGATCAAAATGAAAGTCACTGATTTGCCCATGTTTTGCCAGTTCCAGCAGATCCTGATAACTCGAGAAGTAGCCAGGAGATCAGGTTCCTATTCCCCTCTGATGCTGCTTGCCAGAACACCCCAGATCCCAGTCATGATGCAGATGGAGGGCACAGACCCAGTTCTGCCCTGCGCCTCAGGTCTTGGCGCAGCCGTCTACGTTGGGAAAGGAAGAGTGCAGAGGCCTCCATGCTCACAGACAACAGTGGGGATGGTAAAGGGCAGAGTGAAAAGATGGAGTATGCCAAAGAAGAGGGAGAAGAGGATAAAGTCAAGTCTGAAAGAGAAGAGGTTGTGAATGAAAGTGAAAAGTTATTTTCTGCTTCAGAGACACAGTCGTCCTCTCTGCTGCTTTCACACTGGAAAACACATGCACACACTGGAATAGGAGATATGCAAGGGAGTAATGAACTAGGGGAAATGGAGGTATCAGCTGATGAGAAAAAAGGATCAGAATTGGTCAAATTTTGGAATGCTGCTGAAGAAAGTATTAAAGGTTGCACACTGAATGGAAAAATAAAGGAGAGAGAAGGAGATGTGGACCAAAATACAGCGGATAAAGTAGGACATGAGAAAAGTGACAATAACATCATTGAAATAAAGGAAGAAAAGATTGGGAATGAAAAGGATGAGATGAGTGTTGGTCTCCTGGACTCCTGTACCCTCGTGGAAGGACTACTTTTCCCAGCAGAGTACTATGTTCGAACTACAAGACGTATGACATCGTCACAGAGTCAGCCTGACATACAGGCTGTCATTCTCTCCCAGCTGAGCGCAGGCCGACATCGCAGGAGCCGTGGCCGTGGCAGAGGAGTCAACAGACACACACATAGCAGTGAATGTTCGGATCAACACATACAGACTGAAATCTCCCCTCTGACAATTGCACCTGTACATACACCATCACAAGTGAGTACTGTTGATGCGTTGGCTGAGCTCACTGGTAACAGTCCTAACTTCAGCGAGATTTCAAATGAAATCCCTCATAGTGCTACTCCAAGAAGAGGCGGAAAGAGAAAAAGAGGCAGGGGAAGAGGAAGGACTCCGACCCCACGATCCTCTCTCATCCATCAAGCAGCTTATGTAAAGACCTCAGAGGATCTCCAACCCACCACCATCCCTGTCTCCTCTTCACAATCTCTCCATGCACCTGGTAAACCAAAGCCACGTCACCCTCTTGGAGAGCCTGTTCCTGTGGCAGATGATAGTCAACCTGCGTCCACTGCTGCAGTTAATGAAACTCAGAGCAGCCCGGCCTCTGGAGAGCTGCAGAAGCTCTTTCCCATCTTTCTGAAGAGCAGCAGCAGGACAAACACAACCGCACAGATAATTCAGAGTGAGTGGTGACAAGTATAAGTATATAAGTATATAATCGTAAAAATTGAAATCAGAATTTGAAAACTCATTTAGATCGATAGATGTCCAAGTCAGTCGATATCAAACGATGCGTTTCAGATGATTAAAGGCTGGTTTCTGCTAAGTTAATGAGACTGGTAAATAATGGTTTAAACTTTTTAATGGACAAAAAATAACAAACATTAGTTTAACACAGAGATATTTCACAATTGATTGTATGTGTGCACAGTCCTACTTTATATCCAACAGTTAAGTAAGTTTCTCCTGAAGTGTTTCCATTATCTCACATTATTTTTTTCCATCCTGTGACTCCTGTAGGTACACCGAGCTGTAGATCTCTGCTCTTGCCTTCCTCTCCTTCTGCCCACACTTCTCTTCTTCCTCTGTCATGGCTGACCTCTGGCTCGCTGCTCAGAAACATGAGGAATCTTGACATCCACCAAGATTTTCATCTCCCTGATGACCAGTTTGCCTCTCTGAAGCTGCACAAGCTCCGCAAAGTTGCCATGGAATTAGAACATTTCACACCTCCCTCTTATAACACTCGGAGTAGCAACCGCTACGCTCACCTCTGCCCCAGCCCCAGTGACCCTGTGATGTCACTTCCCCTCCCACTCAGCCTCACGCCCATGATTGCAAATTCACAAAAACAGGCTGCTACACAGTCTGGAGATGAACAAAACCTGTCAGTAGGATACTGTAAACTTGCAAATCCATCTTTAGCTAAAGAGCCATCCAACCAAGAAAATACAGAGACTCATAGAGAAGAAAAGACTGAAAACACCTCAACAGAATCTGTGATAGTGGTTCATGATTTTGCTGCTGGTTGTTTACATCAAACTTCAGAGCAAGACACTGAAATTCTGAATGTCTCAACCAGCAACACACAAACACCTAGTGACCGGAATGACAAACCTCAGCTTCATGTCAGTTTTGTAGACATGTGTGTAGATAATGTGAATGATTATGAAGTCACACTTTGTGCTGGGGATGTATCGTCTTTGGAGGATCAGAGTACTTCATATCACCAAGGAGAAGACAGAGCTGTCATCAAGACTCTTTACTTTGATTGCACGCATCAGGAAATGCCTGGGGAGCCTTTTAACAGCTGCACTGCTGCACAGACATGTAATGACAGTGAAGCTTCAGGAGAGTCTCCTGCGAAACATCCTTATGTGAAAACTCCTGACAAAGGCCTAAATGAGACAATTGAAGCCGCCACACATCCTCCTAGAGACAGTGCAGAGGAAAATCAGTGTTTACCACACCAAAGTGTCCACTCTCAGCTCCTGCTGAGCCCCACACTTGCCTCAGCACCTTACCCTTTCACAACCACATACCTGCCCCCCTCAGCTCTCATCTCCAGCCCTACACTTCCTTCTGTAGGACTCACCCCCCACCGTGTTTCCACTGGGCTCCCCCTGACCTCTTCTCCCTCTGCGCCAGCTCTCACTCTGCCTCCTCCCCACAGTCCGGCATCTTTAACCCCCTCCCCACCCACTCTCTCTCCCTGTCAGTCCATCACTTCCCTCCCACCTAGCCAGTCTCTCATCTGCAGTCACAACCAGGCTTCGTTAGAACCACCAGATACAGGCAATCAGTGTCAGGTGGTGGAACCGACTTCCTGTCCAACTGAATCCTGCATCCAGTCACAAGGTTCGAGTGGTCAGGCGGGTCAGAAAACCGAGGAGACTGCAGAACAACACGTGATGAGATGCATGGACACACTGAAGGTAGAACGTTTTTCTTTTCTTTTCTTCAGGATCCATTTTTGAATATATATATATATATATATATAATATGTGTGTATATGTGTGTGTGTATATATATATATATATATATATATATATATATATATATATATATAGACATCCTTAACTTGGATTAAGTTAAGGATATATATATATATGAATATATATATGTATAGACATTCTTAACTTGGATTAAGCTAAGGATTAAGGTGATGTATCTGTCGTGTATCTCTGATGTATCTCTGTTACACAGAGATGTGTTTGAATCATGATTTGAACCTAACACTTTTTTAATTATTCAATTTTGACAAGTGGTTACACATTTTCCTGTTGGCTGACAAATTGAGAAGAGATTTAGTTTATTGCTTTACATGTACTTTATGGTAAGAAAAGTGTGTCTGTGTGTGCTTTGTTCAGGCTCCAGCAGGTGGCTGTCTGGTGGACACGTGCTGTCTGCTTGGACCCTCAGGCGAGTTGTGTGTTGCAGCAGCAGGGAAGTGGGCAGTGTGTGTGTGGAGTCAGACCCCAGCTTCTGACTGGACCTTAATACACACCTGGACCTTCAATGATGTGAGTGTTTTCTCTAAAACCTTTTTTGTTGAGGATTTTATTGCATTTAATATGTTAATATTAATATAATTAATAATATTTAATATGTATTATATAAAAAAAAATTTATGAGAAATATTTCTAATGGAAATATAGATTCTGTAAAAAGAAAATACCAGGTAGCTTTAATGAATGTTTTAATGTTATGTTTTATTTGTTTATGTTTGTTTACAGCCTGTGATAAATGTGTCTCCCATCCCTGATGCTGCTGGACTGATGATTGTGACTTTGGGTCAACTGGAAATCAGAGAAGTGAGGTGAATACAGCACAGTCAATGAGGTCTCTTTTAACGTTGATTTGCTCTCATGACCATCATGATATTCAGGCTGCCTGGATTTATTTTGATGTTATGGCTGTAGAATTGTCCAAGAAAATTCAGTGTGAGTTCTTCTCCCCCTTTTTTCGTAATAACTCCACCTTTTAATATCTGGCAAACGTTTAGGAATTACAGTACTGACGTGGCGGTAACAGAAGGGTTAAAGCTGGGGTAGGCAATATATTTGTGGCATCATTGAACAATAATTGGTTCTAACTTTCAGCGTAATGTAAATAAACCTTATCTGACAGAGAACGAGACTTCTGCACCTTCTCCAGACTGTTTGCAGCCTTGGGCAAATCTGGCCAGTGACTGGAAACATTCACCAATTACAGGGCAGTTCACAGAGAGAGTGTGCTCCTATTAGCTGTTCTACTAAAGAGCCTCATGTATTTGTAGTGTAAATATTGCTGTTATAGCGATAGCAACAACTGCATACGCTGAACATTTATTGCATACAGGATGTAAACCTGTAAACAGTATGTAAACCTTTGTAAGACCTAGAGGTTCACAATTTCTTGTTCTTTTGAAGAAGACATGAAACATGCGAATGAGAACGTTACCTCCACAGGAAAATGTTAACTAATAAACAGTAAATGTTTACAGATGAAGAAATAGGCAATTCAAACTGAGATATTTTTGCAACCAGCCCCCTGGTGGCTAACTGCTGCTTGTTTCTTTTATTTTCTAGTCTTTGCTTTTCAAACCAGAAGTCAAATTATTATGTAATAATTGGTCCTTTTTTTTCTTGTTCAATAAAGGTTAAATTGTTATTATCTCATATCACAAATCACAATGTCAGTCAAAATAACCGCAATTAGATTAGATTAGATATTAATTCATCCCTACTATGCATGTGTGTGTGTGTGTCCGTCCCTGTGCACAGGTTGCTGTCGTGCTCCAGCCTCATGCAAGTGCTGCTGTGTGAGGGGGTTGTCCAGGCTGCTGTGGGTGTGTCCAAGTCCAGGGTGGTGACCTCCTCCCACTCAACAACCGGTTCAACCCTGCAGGTGTTTAGCATATCAGACCACGACAGGTAACGTAAAGCTGTTGTATTTATTCTTTATTTTCACATCTGCTGAGGTTATTCAATCACTAATTCCTCTCTCACTCTCTCTCTTTCTCTCTCTCTCTCTCTCTCTCTCTCTCTCTCTCTCTCTTTCTCTCCCAGCACACCAAGCTCTCAGCCTCTTGTGTCTCCTGGAGTTTGTATCGGGGCCCTCGCTCCAGTGGAGGGACTCTCTGATGCTGTGCTTGGCACAGACGAGGGGGGGCGTGTCTTTGTCTGGTAAGCATGATAAAATCAGGATGTGAATTGGATTACAACAAGTCACATTAACTGACTAAAGCGTTACGTTTCATATTTGGTTTGTTACAGGAATTTAGAGACGGGACAGCTGCTGCGTAAAATCGTCTTCGGTGACGGTTTATCACACACAGTCTGTCTGAGAGGATTCTCGTCCCGTGTAAGTCTGCTTTTTCATGCGCATGGTACCATTTCTACCTTGGGGTGTCCCAATCCTAAGTGTCAAGTGTAAGATTGGGGGACATCTGGGCATTTTTTAACTGATTGTTACTAAACTTACTAACAAGCTATGGCTCCTTTATTAAAAGTGAGATTCAAATTATATTGACAGTGACCATTTTTCTGTTACCGATGCAAATATTGGATGAGAGTATCAGATTGTCACTCACCAGGCAGATACTTAATACTAAAGATACATTCCCAGCTAGAGGTTGACAATTAATTGTTGATATTTGCCATTTATTTAATAATCGACATTGGCCAATTATCTATCATGAATTGTCCATTCATTATATGATGCATTTTTGTTCTCAGAAACTTGATAAATGTTGCTACATCACAAAAACTTCATTTTTTATCCAAATGTTTCTCTTTTGATGAACTGTTTTATGTTTTTTAATATATAGATTATACATAATTTATATTGAAATTATTGTTGACACTGCACTGCAGTGCAGACATAAAATGTACATTGGAGTGACAGATCATTACTGTTGTTCAATAACTGTTTACTTTTTTTGTATGAATTGGTATCATTATTGTGGATGATTGGCCATCAGCTGCCCTGATTTCTAAAAACTGGCACAGAAAAGAAAAGCCCATCTCGGTCACTGTCTTACGCCGATGTTTATGTTTGTGCTCAGGGAGTGTTATTCGTCCTGCTGCAGCATCAGTCGCTCAGCTCCCTGGATGAACAAGAAAAAGAGGCCAAAGGAAAAGATGGAATCTTTTCAGAGGAGGAAGAGGAAACTAAGAAAACCGCCTTGTTCTCCTTGCTCGCCGTTAACCCGCTGAACAGCAAATCTGTGGTGGCTACTCGACTGTATCCACCCAAAGCCTGGTCTGGCAGGTGAGATGATAACAGGTGAGGAGTGTGTGGACCTGTTCTCATACACTTGTGTACCTAACACTGTGTGTCTGTGTGTTCTGCAGACTGTGTGAGGCCGATGTCAGCAGCTCCAGAGTGGTCGGTCTGAGTCAGAGCGGCTGTGTGTGCGTGTGGGAGCTTGGGCGACAACAGGCCTCCAGGATGGTGTGGGCTCCTGAGGGCGAAGGGTGGCAGGTGGCTCGCTGGGGGGGACGAGACACGCTGGTGACCGGTCATCTCAACGGAGATGTCACTCTGCACTGCTACAGAAAACTATAATAGACTCTTAGGTTCCTTTCCTGCCACTGTATGAATGTTTCTATAGATTTTAACATGGGACCTTTAAAGTTTTAACCTGAATTTGTTGTAAAAAGGTTCTAGGTTGCTCAAGAATAGGAATTCCACTACTGTAAACTGAGTACGTTTGCGCCCCACTGTTAAAATTTTATTTTGAAAAGATTGAACGATGCTACAAACTTGCTTGTTTTCCTCCCACTGGTGTTGCCTTTAAACACTGGATGTCTCGAAACTGAACTATTTCTACTTGATGGTGAGATTTCACTTTTTTACATCCCTGAAGCCTCACCCTAAAAAAACAAGTTTGTGTTTTATTACTGTTGCTTATTTGATACTGTATGTTATCATATATTTAAAGAAAAAGAAGTGTTGCCAAAGGTTTGTTGTTTTTTTTACATTACATTAAACATAAATGTGAACTCAGTATTTTTATACGTGTCTGTTTTTTATCTGTATTTACACGACTGTGAATACTGATCAAAATTTACAGACTTTCTGAACTGGGTTATCACAGGTTTGACACAAGCCCACACTTATTTTGGAAGACTTCATTAAAAAATAGGGATGAGAATTGGTATAAGTCAGTCTCAGTATCTGCATGGGATATCGGCCAGATTGTACAAATATAACTAAATATCAGCAAAACCATTTTAGCTGAGTGGGAAAACAATATTTGTTACACATGGGGAGAATTATGTCTTTGAAATGACTGAGCACAAACGTGTTGTTAGCAGCTTCATAGTACATAAATGGTCTAAAATGACTGTATAGAATAATATCGGCATCAGGTTTTCGGTATCGGTATCAGACACAAAAATGTGGTATCGGGACAAATATGGATTTGTCTGAAGAGGACAATGATAAGTGAGTGTATATAAATATAGAGACAAAAGTAAAGCTGTTAATCTGTTTTATTCATTTATTTTTTTACATTTTTGCTGATTGTGTTTTTGTTGTCTTTGTTGTATGTTGAGTATAATTTTTGTATAAAAGATGGAAAATACAATAACGGTATTGTTGAAAAACAACAACCAGACAAATTAAAAACTACTAAAAGCAACACATTTTTATCAGTATTGATCTATGTTTTGCAGTAAAAGATGACATTGAGCAGACATCCACTGTGCCGGGTCAGCTCACCTGAATGGAATGCACCACGACATGTGTTCAGTTCCTGTTATGACAAGTCAAAATGTCTGCTGTAGTAAAGAAATGCCATTCACACTCACACTGTGCTACAAATCATCTTATTTTTTAAAACTGTTACATTTGAACTAACACATGTTAGTAAATGAAGCCACATTTATTGGTAAGGTTTACGCTTCATAATGCTGCCTTCACGTGCAATCCGAAAGATGCTACTTTCCATTTGTGAAATGCGAAATGTTACATTCAAGTGCTTTGGTTGTTGGGAATAAAACAAATGTCTGACACACGGTTCACCCTTACCTGCTCCTTAGGTAACAACCAAACAGTAACAGCATTTTCTTTGTATAACATGTTGAGTGTAAATAGATAAAATATTAACATTTCGTACACAATCAACAATGAATTATCTCCCAAATTTCCCGCTGGGAATCACGACGTTTATGTGCATTTTGTGTAATTATGTGTAATTTACCATAATTTTACCATAATTCCGATAGCACGTGAAGGCAGCACATAAACAAAATCCATAAATATCTACTTTATTATTTATTATTATTATTATTGTTATGATTAATTTATATTTTTTAGCAACCTTTTCTTTGACTTCACTACATTTCAGAGACATATTTGAAAGATTTATATTGATCTATTTAATTTATTTATATATACACATATACACACGTACACACACGTATATACACGTCTGTCTAATACATTGGTTTAGCATTGTATACAAACAAGTACCGAAGAAGTATTTCTTACATAAACCCAAATTGTATACACAAGACACATTTTGTAATATTTGCATCTGACAAATTAGTCTCACCACTCCTGAATACCATTTAAGATAAGACAAGTAACTGGACATATGACTATTTCTAGCAAAGACTACATTTTGGATGTTAAAATATCATGGTAATTGCTCTTAGTGTTCACTAGGAGGCGCCAACAGACTGACTTACCCTTCAGACTTAGCTGCCTTGGCAGGGAACAAGAAACCAATTAGGGAGAGACAAAATATTAAAAATTATAAAAGCATGTTGCAAGTGGAAAACAAATTAATAAAAATTAGTTAAAAGTATAAATGTGAATTTTAATATCAGAAACTCAGACATGTATAGGAGAGGTTATGATGCAAATTACAAAAACAGATATTGCGTTGGCATTTTAAAAAAACATGTTCAAAAAGAAATAAAATCAGGAAGACACTATTTTGGTCTTACTCAAAAGAATCTTTATTTAAATTTGGGAAAGAACATTTTTTAAAACCATCTTTACAACATGTATGCATATCCAGCAGTATGTACAGGTTTGTACAACTTGTTGAAAGAGACCTCTAAAATAGACAAAAACAAGAGTAAAACTACACAGGGAGAATGTACATGATGAAGACATGACAGGGTCCATTTCTCTTCATAAAACACAGATAAAAAAAAAAGACAGACAGACCAGAGAAGCTTTCTCTATCCACATATCATGAGCTGTGCTGCGAGTGATCCCGTGCGATCCTGCCATCTTAGATTACATCAGCAGCAGACCGCGTTTGTCAAGAGTAAGCTTCACCAGGAAAGTTAAGATGACAAGAGTGAGTGAGTTTCTATCAAGAGCAGAAGAGAAGGCTAACCACTGGCTGACAGACTGAAAGTCAACATGTATTTACAACACAGGAGGTTTAATGTCTTAGGACAGGTCAAAGCCTCAAACATGAATAAAAACCCTTTACATTGCAGCCATTAATAAAACACAGGAGTCAGCCCTGTTCGCCAAGAGGCAGGAGGAGGTGGCCAGTGATTTAAGACAGACACGTGATTGAAAGTTGGGGAGGGACAAACGCGTGTTCTAATGTGCGGCGGCAGTGGGTTTGCTGTCCAGCAGTTTCTCCACCATCAGCTTGGCGTAGCGAATGCGACTCGCCAGCTCCTTACTGCAGCCGAACTCCTCCAGCAGAGACAGCTTGTAGGTGCGGAACTCTCTTTTCTCGTCGATGTAGGTCACCGCGCCCATCAGCGGACACAGGATCAGCTTGGTGTGGTCCTGGCAGGGGAGGGTCAGTGAAAACGTTGTGCATTAGATGTCAATGTGTGCCCATTTTCTTGTGTTTGTGAGGATGTCTGTGACAGACATTCCTTGCATCTATTATCCACACAAGTCTAAATCAGCACGGTACACCAACCGTTAATCACAGATATGTGATTAAAACCTGCCCCACACCAGAGGATAACTGGCCCAATCTGACAACTGTGGCAATTTCAGGCTGATCTGAACAGATTATGCCATAGTGTGAGGGATTAACAGCCGCAATTTTAACGTCATTAGACGCATCAGTCTTCCCAATTTCAAATAATAACTATTAAACATGTTTGACATTTACGTCTGGAAAGCGATTGTGGCGTGAGCAGAACCTTGTAAAATAACCAATGAGAGCGAGTTCAACAGGATTTGAATGTGTACTTTTGTTTACAACAGTAACTTGTTGTTTCTGTCTTCTCAGCGAAGAAACGTAAAACTATTTAAAAAGAAATTATCTATCAGACGTATAAGGAGGAAGAATTTTTTGCAAATCTTTTGTAAAAAGGATGTATATTTTTAAAGAAAATAGGTATAGTACATTAAAAGATGAATGAATGAAGCTAAAATAGGGTTAAAAATGTAAATTCTGAGTTGTGGAAAGGGGGTGGGAATAAATAAGTTCATACTTTGAACATGTAAATTGTGGTGCGTGTCTCACCTGGAAAAAGTTGATCTGCACTGTGCCGTTTGTGAGATGCAGGACGATGGCGCTCTTTGTCCTGAACCACAGTGAGAGGTAGGGCAGCCTTGCCAGCTCATCTCCCTCCCGCCGAGCGATGTTGGCCCCGGCCTTCAACAGGTGCTCGCTCATGTAGTTGCGGAAATATTTCAGCAACGTTATCTACAAGAACGAGAACATGACAATCAGGGCCTTAGTCGTGACATGGTGAACATGCGAGACTGTAGCATTGGTGGCATTACACTCACAGAAATTAAAACACAGCATAAAAAAAAAATACTATCTTTTGAGACATAAGAGTCAACCGCTGACCTTCTTGTTAAGCGCAGTGGGGAAGGAGCGCACGCTCAGGTAGGACTCGGCCGCTGTCTTGTCGATGTACTGCAGACTGTCTCCGTCGGTGTACATGATCAAACGTGTGTAGTCATTGAACAGCACGCCCACGCTGTTGTCACAGAGCTGATAGCCTGAAACACAAGTGATGAGTGAGTACGTCCCTGAAGTAGGGGAAACCATTGGAGGACAGATAATTAAAATCTAACCAAATTGTTGCTTTTCTTTTTCCAAATGAATTTCTATAGTAGCACATGGTCATGTCTACATGGATGGAGCCTTCCAGTTTCCTTGGTTAACTCAATTAGGAAGTAAAAATACATAAAATAGCCACCAGGGGTTGACTGCCAGTTGAAAAATTTAACGGAAGTCCAAGGAAAACCTATCCTACTTCTCATATGATTAATAAGTAAACTTCTCCTTTTCCTGAGGAGCTATAGCATCAATCACCGGTTTCAGCTTTCCTTTAAAAGAACATGACAGCGGATATGAAGGGACTTTGTTACAAACAAACACGGTACCTGCCAAATCACAATTCTGGTGGCTTCAGAACTGGAGTTCTGGTTCTTATGGGTAACCACTTGATCTACTTGGGCACTTTGACCCGAACGGAGCATAAGCAGCCTGTGACACTTCCCTATTGGACCTGCTCTGTACACAGTTAAAACTAAAATCTGTGACTGCTGTTGGTGTAAAACTTCACTCAATTAATCCAGAACATATAAGCCTGATGCGATCAACTTGCATAAAACAAAATGTTGTATTTTAACTTGTTCACGATCACGTCGGTTTTTCTACACTACAGGACCAATTCTATTTTCCAAGTTATTGTTTACGGAATGTTGATGTGAACTCTTACCTAATCCATACTTGTCCGAGTAGTCGACCCATTTGCTGATCCAGAAGATGGGGATACATGCGGGGTCTTCTGCCTCTTCTGTAAACACATCAATAGTACAAAAGCTTTGTATGCAGCAATGACGTGGGTGAAAAAGATCAGGCAAACCACTAAAATGTGCAACAAGGAAACAAATAAAAAAAGAACATATCGTTAGAAGTGCCGTGCACTCACCTTGTCGCACGAGTGGCCTTTCAGAAGGTTTCGCAGCAATGATAGTGTTGAGCTGCTGCAGCATGTCTTTCAGGTGGCATTCTGAAGGCTCAGGCTCCCTGTACACACAAAACAAATACATCATTATCTACATGAGAAAGTTCTGTAGCGTATTGACTTTTTATCCACATGGAACTGGCATTTTTTTAAACAATGCCATGTGTAGAGAACAAAAAAGAAAAATTGTTTAGGGAGAGTTCTGTCAAAGTGTCTATTTAGTTAGTTTAAATAATTGGAAGACAACATTAACCAAAAAAAGCACAATTAACATTATCAGAAAGAAAATATCAAACATTGGACAAACATTTCTAACCTTTGCACAGCTTCATCCTTAGCTTCCACCTTCTCTGTCCCTGCTGGAAAGAGAACAAATGTCATTACATGCAGAGGCCTGAAACATAAAAATCCAGTTGCAACAGGAACCCCAACGTGGATTTCCAAGACGGCTCCTTTTACTGTCACTTACACTTCTGTAATATTGCATTATTTTCAAATAAACATGTACACATGTTAAATTTTTGCCCATGGAAATGTTGCTTCACCATTTGTATACAAAATCCCATGTAGAGCATTATGGTCAGCTGGTATCGCTAATAGCTAGTCTGAGATGCATTTGCATCCATGGTTGGACGTATTGTCACTCGCACTTCCATCCTTCATTGTAGATGGAACGACGCCATGAACAGTTGGGACATTACCTTTGTTGTTAATAGCGGTCAGGGGGCGTCTCTGGCTGAGCTCCATCGCTGTAGACGGGGCGATGGAAAATCGTGGGGGAACAGTGAGGCAAGTGGTGGGCAGGCGCAGGGGAATGTAGCCCGATGTGAAGAACTCGTCGGCCTGCACCTCAGCGACAGTTGGCCTCTGGGAAGGATCGGCGTGCAGCATCCGCTTGATGAGAGTAGACGCAACTGGGTTGATGTGCTGCAGGGTTAGAATTGGAAAGTGAGGTTTTACATATATTCACCTGCCATTTTATTAGATACACGGTACTCATTATAAAGTCATTGGTCTTCTGCTGCAGCAGCACATCTGTTTCAATGTGTTGTGCAAACCTTGGTTGTAATGAGTGCTAATTTAAGTGACTGTCATTGTGAACCAGTCTGGCCACGATATTTTCACCCAGAGAACTACTGCTCACTGGATATTTTGTCTTTTTCAGACCACTCTCTGTAAAAACTAGAGACAGTCGATCTGCAGTTTCTTAAATAGTCTGGCACCAGCAACCATGACACATTCAAAGTCACCTAAAATCATCTTTCTCCCCCATGCTGATGCTCTATTTGAATTTCAGCAGGTTGTCTTGACTGAAGCTGAATTAATTGACTGGAGAAAATGAAACCAATGAAAAAATAAATAAATTACACAATAATTAGTCATCTTATCAGTCACTCTGTCTTAATCCAAGTTCACTATACCAGTGTGTGAAGTATGTGAGAAAGAGGATGATGAGAAAAAATGATCTTACTGGGAATAAATCTGCCTCCTGTGAAAGGTCTGTAGCTGACTTTGCTCGATCTATTCACACCACAGTATTTTAACATAGGTGATGATAGCGTTACTTTGAGAGCTCAATATTTTTTCCACTGGTACAGGTATATTTTTGGTGGATTCAATAAAATTGGTATCTAAAGATTGATATCATAACATTTTTAATCAGTACCTAACCCTAGCTGCTACCATGTGATTGGATGATTGATTTTATGTTAAGAAGCAGTTGAAAAGGCTGCTTCTAATGACTAGCTGGTTAGCATATGTACTGTATGCATTACATTTTGATGAAATAATAGACTTTTAGTTGTACTTTCAGTCCAGCTTACCCATGGGATTGTGTAATTGTTTTTCTTGATGCGGTTGTAGGTCTCCTTCAGACAGGACGTCTCAAATGGAGGCTTCCCCACCAGCAAAGTGTACCTGAGAGAGTGCAAACATAAGCATGACTCGTGTGGGAACAGTGCGTCGTCAAAGTGTGCTTGAATTTGCACAACTTACAATATACATCCCAGTGACCAGACATCCACTTCATAGCTGTGGCCTTTCTTACAAAGCACTTCTGGTGCGATGTAGTTGGGCGTTCCACACAGGGTCTTCTTCCTCTCGCCGTCAAACTCGATCTTAGCGGCCAGGCCAAAGTCACCTGGAGAAGACAAACAAATGAGTCTTTACGGGACTCAACAGGGGTGCAACAATTATACTGATAATTAAAATTAAACTAGATTTCTAAGATATGTAATTATTGACTTGGATGCACAATCAATAAACTAACTGACAGATTACCCAAGAACAAAAATAAGCTTAAACTGAAGCCATTAACAACATTTCCTCTGATTAAAATCCTTTTTGTTTGTCAATGCACTAAAGCCTTTTCTCACGACTCATCCAGGACACTCGACAGGTGTCTTAGTGTGTAGGCTGGGGTGTGTCCTACCTATTATTACAAAACTCAGGAATGTTTGCGAGTGTCCGTGTCATTGTTACTGATCTTCACCATCGCCACCGTAACAATTTATAGAGAGTGGGTACAGAGTTACATTGGTGGAAATTACCAATCTTGGCCTCCATGTCATCATTGAGGAAGATGTTGCCCAGTTTCAAGTCTCTGTGGATCACCCTGTTGCTGTGCAGGTACTGGACGCCCTTCAGCACCTGTGTCATGTAGTAGCGAGCCTCTGGCTCCGTCACAGCCTTACGACGCTTGTGCAGCTCCAACAGGGACTGAAATGATAAAAGGAGACATTTGGATTAGCTGACTTGAGATAAGGAAATATGCCTTTGACACACCTACCAACACCACATATTTGAAAGTATACTTGTGATAAATCTTGCATAGTTCAAATAACGTGGAGCAATGTTGGAGGTGTTTAAGGATTCTGCACTTTCACTTGCTTTAAGTCTGAAAAGATCATGAGAGACATTAGTATGACTTTAAAAAAACAAAATGGTGGCCAGGGCTGGACTATAAAAGCAGATGTTCTGTGACAGGGGCAGCACAAATATTAAGAGATTATTCATGGTTTTTAATCAGTGTGAGGGGCTTTAATCGACTGTAACGCACATACTTTACAGAAATATATCGCCATACTCAACATTTGCTTTCGGTTTCCTATAATATAAGCTTCTTCCAGTGGGACAGAGGACAACGCTGTGCTAACCGTTGGTTCTGTGGAATGTGTTCACTGGAACAAAAAGCACACACTTTCCTCCATCAACACTCACCCTTCTCCTGCAGATTTCCAGGACAACAAAAACGAAGTCGTCGTCTTCGAAGAAACCGTGGAAGCCGACGACGTTCGAGTGGTCGAGGCTTTTGTGGATGGCAATTTCCGATGTCATCTTCTCCCTCTGGTGCTGCTTCAGGATCAGCGACTTTGGCACGATTTTTCCGGCGAAAACCTGCTTCGTCTCCATGTCTGTGATTTCATAGCACTTGGCGAAACCACCTTTTCCGAGGAATCGTCCCCTCGCGTATTTCCTCATGGTGCGTGTGTCCACCAGAATATCGGGGATTTCTTTGAGAGGAGCTGATTTTGGGTCGACATATGCCGACGGATTCGCCGGCTTCGGGTTTCCCGCACTCATTTTGGACTAACGTTTTCTTCGGCGTTTTTTAAATGATTGATTAAAACTGTTCAGCGGTCCAAGTGTCGATTCTTGCTCAACCGATGTTAGGTTTAGTCCTGGAAGCTAGCTTTCACCCAAACACGTACAAAACTAACCTTAACCCCTTTAAAAGCGAACGTTACTCAAACATTTGATTCAATAACAATCATTTAACACTTTAAATAATCTAAATACTTAAAAAAAGACCTGATGTGGAGCTGAATTGAATCGTCAAACGCGTCCCACGATTGCTGTAGCGTCAGCCCCGTCCTGCCTTTTGACAACAGTCTCCGCTACAAGTTTAAAATGCTGCCTCGGTCTTTATGGCGCTCTCTGATTGGTCCACCCGATTTGAATTCCAGGGCGGTGCAGCAAAGCATCGTGGGAAGACCAGTGCAAAAATAGCCAATCATAAGCCGAGAAATACAAATTCCGCGATGTGATTGGTCGAACGTCTGTCGCTTGTTCATTTGTTGCTTCCTAAAATACGGTGCTGTCGGGAAATGTAGTTCTAGTGGGATTTAATCGGTCGTTGAGTTCAAACAGAAATACAATTTTTTTGGATTCTGTGGACATTTAATGTGTCAGACGTGAAATGTTTTTAAATTATGTGACGAATTACGTTGCATATTTTAAAGATAGCTTTGACTGAAACAACCACATTAGACCTTTATGTCAAGAGAAAGTCAAAATGATTGAAAATGTGTGAGCAACTCCATGGGCTTCAAATGTCAATGTATTGACAATGTATTGTTTCTAATTGTTTTTCTATGATAGCAGATGCAATACGAGATCTCACAGACAATCACTTGTCCAGACACAGAGCATGTTGCAAGTCAATAAAAGTGGACGCCATGGGCGGAGCAGCTCTTACAAGTTGCCCTCCTATGCATCTTAAGCTGTGTCAGCAGTATTCCGTCCTTGAATTTGAGGGAATTGGTCCTGGAAAGTTCTTGCATTTAATGCCAACCAAGGTGTGGACTAACAGGCTGAGTTCCATTTATTCTTGATACATCAACAGAACAAAGCCAGTGATGACTTAATGTGATCACTTACACCTAAAAAATGCTTTGTTACAGAAGGAAAGCACAGGTGTATTATAGTATTCATGAGGGTTCCATTTAGCTGCTTCAGTTTCAGTGTATATGTGGCTCTGTTCGTGACTGCTTGAACCTATATATAAATAATATTAACTTTTCCTCCTGCACCATGTAAAAACAAATGCTGTGGGAAATTAATTTTCCCATTACAGCTAAATGTGGCAACTATTCATTAAAACCTTTATATACTTCATATGTATCTGGAGCGGGGCTTCTCCTCATATTGGACCACCATATTTTTAATCGACAAACTAAAAATTTATAATTCACAAATTCTCTCACTAGACAGAATGAACTATCACAATGAGCTTGTAGCTGCAGTGTGGAAATAACTTATTAAAGAAATCTAGATTACTTAATATATCTAAATAATGTTGAGATTAAGTTACTTGGTTTTATTTTAGAGTTGCACTCATTTGCTCATCTGTTCACACATTTTAAAAACCAAAGTCATGAAACTGGTTATGATAGGCCACTTTTGTGGTTTTACTGTCTTCTACAGTTAATAATAATAATAATACTACATCCAGCTTAGGGCCCCATAAAGGCTTGGGCCGGCCCTGAAAGTGATCATTGAAAATGCAGTGACATTAAAACGTGGATCAGCAGAAAAAGTCACAAAAGTTATTTTATTGATATTCATGTAAAAATGGAAATAAACACGTAGTAAAGTGCATCACATTAAAGCTTACATATAAAGTGACAGTGAAGTTTCATCCACCACCATCCTCCTCCTCCTCATCATCATCTTCATCACCAAACTGATGAAGCTATGACAGGATGCAGCTCTTGTTCTTCTTCAGTAGTGGCCTCCTCTTCACTGCGGCTCTGGGCACCGTGTCTCTGCGCCTGCACACGGTGGGACTCAGCCGCTGCGGCAGCTCCACCTGTTGCAGCAGCGCACGGAAAACTCCCACCGCGTTACCACCTGTGCGCGCGGACGCTTCAACGAAGTTGACGTCCCACTCTCCCTCCACAGTGGCCATGGTGTCACTTGCCAATAGGACGCGGCCCTCGGCCTCGGTGAGATCCGACTTGCTGCCCACCACGGTGATGTGCGCGCTCTTGCCGCACCTCAGTTCCAGGATCTCGTCGCGCAGCCGCCGCACCTCCGCGAAGGAGCCCGGCTCGTCCACAGCGTACACCAGAGCGAAGGCGTCGCTGTGTCGGATGCAGAGCTCCCGCATGGCCGGGAAGGAGTAGCTGCCGCTCGTGTCCAAAATCTCCAGACGCGTCTTCCCTGATCCACCTGCGGCGTCGTACTCCAGCACGTGAAGCTCCTCCACTGTGCGCGTGTACTTGGGATCAAAGCGGTCGTGGAGGAAGCGGCGGATGATAGCACTCTTCCCGACACCCGCCGCTCCCAGGAAGACCAACCGCACCGTGTTGGCACATCCGGACAGAGGCATGCTGGTGTGATCTGTGCGCACCGGAGAAACTGAAGGCGGCATAGTGGCACCTGATGCTGATGCTGCTGCTGTGGGACGTTCAACACCCGTGGGTTTTTATAGGCTGACTTACCACGCTCTCCACCAATGACATCCTTATCCCTCTTCTTCACTGGACCAGTGGCGGAATAAGCATCGGCCGGCCCCATGATTTCTTGGGGGGGGCTCCCTAGGAAAATTGTTCATTCTAAATTGACCATAGTGAATGAGTGGATGGTTGTTTGTCTATATGTGGTCCTGTGATGGACTGACAAACCTTCCAGGTTGTACTCCACCTATCAAATCTCATCATTTAAACACACAGAGTCTGGTGTGTTTAGTGACAGCACTGCTGAAAGTGGCAATCGCGAGAAGATGAGTAGGTGAGTGACTGTGATGATCCTGAACTTGTATTAAATAAGTAAACAAGTAATGACTTTGGTTTTTGACAGTCCAAAATCAAACCATATAACTTAACCTCAACATTATTTAGAAATCTAAATATATCTAGATTTTTTTTAATAAGTTTATTTTCTATTAGTGTGGAGCAGCCACTCACTTTGCTTATGCCTTGGGCCGACTCTGCACTGGGCTAAACAGGATTGAGGTCAGGTTGAGAGCAAACACCTCGGCAGCAAACAAATATGAATTCAATGCCCTTTTACTGATCTGTCAACAGTCATATAGTTTTATATTGGAGGAGTGAGTCACACCTAAGTCAGAGTCTAACATCAGCCACTGGGCTTCCTAGAAACCTGGAAATCATAAGCAAACATCATATTCTTTGTAGGTGTGATTCCATATTATACTTAAGACCAACATGTTTGCCAGCAATTATCTGACTATTTATTCTTTTATATAAAACCAACTTCTGATGGTGTAATTAGTTTAATTAATTAATAATTGGTGTCGTGCAGGTGTCGTGGCTCTCTCTGTGAACGACCCTGTGATTGGTCAAAGCCTCCTGAGAGGCTGCAGATTTATTTATGACATGCAGAAAAAAATCACTTGATTTACATAACGCCAAAAAAAACAAAACCTTGACACTATTCCATCCTACTGTACCTTTAAGATTTAGTGACATTATTGATCCCTGTGTGTTTGAAGATTCATCATCCTCCGGCTCCATTCTTGCCATTACCTGTTACCATGGCAACACGTCCTGCAGGAGCAGGAATGTCTGTTCCTGCCTGTGTTTCATAACGCATACGTTTTGTTCTTCTAAAGAAGAGACAGGTTGAGTTTTTGCTGCAGAAGGACAGACAGAGAAAGTCTTCCCTCACCGTCATGTAAAATCTCAGGAGGACACAGTTCATGCACTCTCATCCTCCTCCCACACGCACACACAAAAGCCTGAGCTGAAAAAGTGTTGTTTTATTTTGCATAATGGTGATAACCCTTATATCTTGACTCCCAGCAGAGATTCAGGGGACAAAGAGACTTATTTGCGCGCACACTATTCAGTGATGGTGAATTTGACCTCTGAATATTTGAAAGATTATTTGATTAATTGATTGTTCGATTAATCGATTGCTAAATTAATCGTCAACTATTTTCATAAGCAATTGTTTCGGTTTGAGTGTTTTTGTAATAATAAAAACAAGCTCTTGGATCTTTTCAGCTTCTTAAATGTGGATATGTTCTGGTTTCTTTGCTCCATATGACAAAGAAATCATTTAAACGGAATCATTTTGGTTTGTGGACAAAGCAAAGCAAGACATTTGAAAACATAATTTCCAGGTTTTGTGAACACTGATCAAACAAGTATTCGATTGATTGAGAAAATAATGGACCGATTAATTGATTATGAAAATAAAACATTGTGAACACACACAAACTGCACCCGGGGAGGAATGGTGATCAGCCCTTGACCTGTCCGGGGATTTGAACCGGCGACACTACAGCTACAAGCCGAATTCCCTTCCACTGGGCTTTGTCTCCAAAAATAATACAAGTAAATATTATACTTTAAAATGATGATTATATTCTTTGGAAAAGAAAGGCTTAGTATTGTAGGAGTGCAGATATTAAAAATATTGGAGCAATTAGGATTATGGTGCTCATTGAAAAGTTACAGGATCACCAAAGTTTGTACACTTTCACTGGATATAAATTGAATTATGTTGAATAAGTAAATTGACCATAGGTGTATGTGTGAGAGTGAATGGCTGTTTGTCTCTATGTGTGTCCCTGTGATGGACTGGTGACCTAAGATTGGCACAGCAGCCCCTGTGACCCTCATGTGGAGGATAAAGCGGTAGAAGATGGATGGATGCATAGTTTTGGCCCTGCGATGAACTGGTGACCTGTCCAGGGAGTAACCCGCCGCCTTTCACCCTGTGTCACCTGGGATTGGCTCCAGTGACCCGCGACTCTCATGAGGAGGATAAAGGGGCAGACAATTGATGGATGAATTTGATTTCAGATGATTTCTCCTTGATTTATCATGTTTCTGGAAAATATTAATTTCCAAAAAGAGTGGATCCTGTTTCATTAATATAATTCACAGAAAGATGTTAACTAGGGGTCTTCAATGTTTTTCAGGCAAAGGACCCCTGAACTGATAGAGGGATGGAGCAGGGACCCCCTACTATATATATTTATATATTGTATAAAATGTGTTTTATATTGGGAATAATACACAACTCCTTATATGGACATCCTTGGGGTGTGTGTTTACAGTATAGGTCACATATTCAGGCTTTAAAGAAATGAATTTTTTTCATCTTCTTATCTTCTTAAGTTATGATTCATTTTATATCACATTTTTTTTTAGTAGTGATATAAAGTGGCGATAATTGTGTCACAAAATAGACGGTTTCTATTTTATTTTTGTTCATCAAAACAAGACACGTGAACTTAGAAGAGTGATGTATTTCTAAATTTCACAAATTCAATCCAATTAAGAAAACAACTTTTTTCTCAGGTGTGTTTACATAGTTGGTGGAAATGATTATGTTTTTATCAGATTGTCTAGGTTGTGCTGAAAAAAAGGATATATAAAGTGACATATGTATGTATACAGTGACATATATATGTCATATATATACTGTGTGTTTGTGTATTAAGTGGTCAGCAATTTTTTTTATTATTTTATATCAAATTCAGGGCTCTTATTTTGAAAAAATAGAATTGACAGTTAACCTAAACTAAATGTTTGGTTTGAAATATAAAAATAAAAACACTGCTGTTGTCATGGAGACAGCTAGGTTTGGGGAGCAAGTATATGTTAGGTTCAAAGAATAACTGTAATTCTTGAATTTAAATGATGCACAATAAACAGTACGAGTATAGAGCGCACACACATTTGTCTTTGTAACAAGCTGGCAATTGTTAGTTTAAGGTTTTTTTTTTGTTTCTGACTGAAGACTATTAAAGGCACTTTTACCTGATTATGGATATTTTGGACCAATAAGCCCAAATGCTTACAAAAACATTTACTTGCTGATCCCTGCTGTATGTTCTGTGTTCTAAGGGTTAAACTGGATTTATTGCCATGTATAAACATACCTTGTTATTGTGCATACAATAATAAGCTATTCAAATAATACACAGGTTCATATATTCATGTTTTTATACAGAATAGGCCCTCAGCCAATCAAAGGGAACCTGACATAGCCAGCATGTTACATGCAGCTGATGGGGGCGGGTCCTCCTTGTGTACAGGAGGCTTGGAGGAACGGGTCTACGCAAGGTTCGTGCTGTGAGTGAAATGGTTATGGTAAAACAGCTAGAGTGAGTTCCTGAAAGTGTCTTCTGCTTCCATTTATGCATTCCCTACAATCTGTTGAATTTAACGTGTGTTTAAAGACATTTTAATTTGTGCCATCTTCTCGAGTGAAACACCACTTAGGTAAGAAAATGAGACGGTCCGCTGTCAAGAGGTGAAACTTTATTGGAGGTTTTACTCAGTTCACTTCAAATGTAAGAACATGAAAAAAGGATGGAGTGAAATGCTCAATGGAAGGCACACAAATCCACAATAAAGTCCAGAGAGACGACTGACTCTGTCCTTGTGTGGACACACCAGCAGCAGCAGCAGCAGCGACACTCAAACTAACCCAAACTAAGACAAACACTTCATCATAACATGATAACATGACACTATTGTGCAGATTCTTGGCTCAAAATCATGTGGAATTATCGTGTCGGTTACTTGTATTGTAATATATATATATATGTATGTCATGTGCATTTGTGTGTGCAGTTACCGCTCTTTCTTTTTTTCTTTTCTTTGTTTACTGAAACTAACTACAGGAGGGCTCCTTCAGAATCTTCTTTCACTCAGACTCATCTGAAGAACTAGAAAGCTGATGTAGGGGAAAACATGTTGTAAGCCACATCTCATTTCTGTCTTTACAGCATCATGACACGCCGATGATTTCATGTTTTTGTTGCGCTCAGTGCCACAGAAAGCCTTATTTACAGCAGTAACATGTCAGTCGGTTACATCCCTCTATCTGATGTGTGTTGTTCTTCATAGTTTTAAAAGGGAACGGGAGATTAAAAGCAGTGAAGCTTAGCCAGCAGGACAGTTAACAGTGGGAAAGTTAGATATTGTGAATCGTGAGTTATAGCATTCTGCACCAGCAGTTACAGAGAGGCACGGCTAATACACTGGCATTTATCAGGTACACCTTGTGTAACAATTAATGTACAACCACACAATGATTTATTTACCAAACATGTCAGAACAGCAAGTATTCAATCCAAATCTCCAGTAAAAAACCCAGTAATAAGAGATGATTAAGAAGAAGAAAAACCCCTCTGTGCTTTTGTCCCACAAATTCCAGTTTATCAGCTTCAGTTTCAGCCACACGTCCATTCAGACAAAGTCACAACTACACACACACACACACACGCGCACAGACCTTTGCACACGCATGCAAAAGAAAGCTACCTACAGTTTCTATCAATGGTTGTGAAGCGTTGCGTCTGATAGTGGAAGTCCAGCTGTGCTTTCTCAGTACTCCCAGAGAGTGGCGCTGTCCAGGGAGTCTGCACTTGCCTTTAGCCCACCAGCGTGGTCTCCTTTCAGGTACTTCCCCCCCAGCACACGGATGGCCATCTTGTTGACGTCACAGAACTCAAACAGGAACTGGACAGGTGTGGGGCTGCTGCACGCCACCGCGGTGTCGTCTCCAACGCACCAGTATTTCCCCTGGGAGTCTGGATGAACAGCAAACACATCGCTTCATGATACACAGCACCTACAGCATTTATACTGTTTGTTTATGTGCGTAGAATCTCTGTGTTTTTAGCTTCAAAGTGGCGCTGAGTCATACACTGGGATGCTAAAACACCTTTTATGCACACTGCAATCACGTGAACTCTTTGACTGGTCGTAAAACATGCAGTTGTGTACGTTAACATGACTGCCCACCTTTAAGGGAGTACGCTCCGTTGTGGAACTCGAGCTGGAAAACATCATAGGATGCTCGGTTAGAGTCCAAGGTCGCCAATCCCGCTTTACGAGCCCCGATGAATCCGTGCTCGCCGCGAAGGACGATGAGTGGACGGTTGATCAGCTTCATCAGGAACAGTTCGGTCGCACCTGAAGATTAGAGCTGTGTTAAACTGTGACATTATACAAATATCCGGACTTATCATCACCGTCGACACTGACCTGCGCTGTCCACAGCAGCAGCCAGCTGCCCGTTCTTCTTGGCGGTCACGTACTTGCCGTTAGCCGCGCGCAAGCACACGCGACCATCACGCCACTCCAGTTCAAAGTAGCTGTTGGCTGATCTGTGACACACACACACACACACACACACAGAGTAACAATCTCAGTGAACTGTGTGTGGAATGTTTGTGATGCACTGTGCAGCGTATGTGTGTGTGTGTGTGTGTGTGCGTTTACTTAGTGGACGCAGTGCACTGCAGTCCTCCAGTTGATGTCAGCGTCCAGTATTTTCCAGCAGCCGTTCTGAAGGCACACTTCCTGTCCTCACGGCTCATCTCCAGCTGGAAAACTTCCTGGTCCCCTTCCTCGTCCTGATTGGCTGACAGGTCCATACCTAGAAAAGTAGGACAATCAGATGCCAGCCTTCATTTGTCTCTGGAGTCCAAAACTCTGTGTTCTTCATGAAGTTCCTCTAATAGACCTGTGAAAGGGTGGGACACCTTGTTCTATAATGGCAACTAGAAGGTAGAGGTGGGTCAAAATGATTGATTTGGTGATATATCGTTATCCTTCCTCAGGCAATATGATAATCGATACGCAAGGGCTAATACTGATATTTTAATGAACAAATTAAATCAAAATTTCACTCGCCGGGCGTTGCTACTTGATGTCTCCTCTCCTCACATTGGCGCTGCTCAAATGAATGAGGGAAACTTGGGAGGAAGTCACATGGCTAAAGAAGAGGGAGTTTACAGTGGGATAATGGTGGAGAAAGCTACGTTAAGAGATGCTCAATCCATGTTCAATACATAGACTTTATGCATAATTATACTTTATTATGTTGTGAATAAATAGAGAAATCCTGCACTTTTATGAACACTTCAGACAACCCCTCGGTTACATTGGTGGAAGAACAGCGGAAGTCCGCCAACCATACAACTTTACGTCATTTCAGAGAGATGAGAGAACATCTGTTAAAATTGTGCACTGTTATGTGTTTGTCCTGGTCTGCTCAGAGGAGGAAACAACATGGTGATGGTTGAAGGATAAGCAAGAAGGAAGCTACGATGCAAAATATGAGAGATGAATTGATTAGTCAAGGGGGTAGAACAGAATGCTGCATTGCCTGCATTGGATTCTGGGCTGATAAGTATACAGTGAATAAATTCTGCTTCTTCTATGAGTTTTTATGATGAATTTTTAATGCTGTGCATGCGAGACTCAAGACTCATGCTTGGCAAGTCCTAGTGGGGTGTGTTCAAAATGTGGAGCATTCAAAATAAATTCCACACAGCGTTTCAAAGTCACACACTTAAAATTATTGATTTTTATGTCAAACAAATTGTTAATTAAATACATAAATTAATTCAGCTTTAACGTAACTTTAAAATGAAGATATTTAAGCAGGAGAAGAAAAGTTGATGTGCACTCTGGTGCTTTATAAATGACTGACACCAAAACCTACTTTCACCATCATCCTCAGGCTGAGTCAAATGCACACAGGGTCTTTAGGAGAAAAAAAATTTTTTTTAAAGGTTCATTGCTCTCTACAAACCATCAGTCTAACATTAGGATAATGACATCAACAGAAGTATGTGTTAAAAGTCAGTGCCTTCATTCAAATAAAGTTTCTTTTGTCGTCTGTTTCTGCACATGTTCAACCATGTTCTTGTCTCTCTGTGGTTGTGAGGACATGCGCAGAGATAATACATTGTCCAGCCTATTAACTCAACGCCTAACCTTTCCCCCTTAACCCTAAAACCAGGTCTTAATTGTCTCGGCTCGGCCATTACAATGATGGTACTGCACCAAAACTGGTCCTTGTAGCTATAGAGAAACAAGCTCACACACACACACACACACACGGTTTCTAGGCCAATGTATGCTGGCTGCATTAAAAGGCTACTGTTAATGATATAATCAGTCCTATGTGCATGACAGCACAGATCGAGAGTGAGTGGTGACAAGACAAAGAGGATCCACATTCAGCAGGACTGTCTGAGTCACACCTCCCTCACACGTAGCCTCTTTTCTCTGCTCCTGTCTCATCTCTGTCCTCCATTTCCATTTCCGTCGATTCTAAGTCTATTCTGAGATAAAGAGTGATGAACAACTGCAGACCGAAGCTGACCCCGAACCAGTGGCCACAAAGCAGGGATAGAATTACTGCAGAAAAATGTGGAGCCGAGGCAGAGACTGGCCAAAAAACAGGGAGGGAACAAGGGAGGGGGAGAGGGGAGAAAGTGAGCGCATGATAATGAAAAACACATGGTGTGAGGAGTTTGTGCAGCGTTCGTAGAGGACACTCATAGACGTAATGCATTCCCTAAACCCTTACCTCAACATTAACCTAAACCCAATTCTAAAACTAAGTCTTAATTCACAAAAAGTCAATTTAGGAGGGTATGGAATGTGAGGACCAGCCAAAATGTCCTCACTCCCAGTGGTTTATACGGTTTTTGGTATAAAGATACCCATACAAGAAAACACACACACTCACAGGCTTGTGTAGCTATTCTTGTTAGGACCAAACCAAACCAAAGTGTTTGGCTTTGGTTAGGCACTGGAAGTCAGTGTTCAATGCAGCATTCTGTTCTACTCCCTTGACTAATCAATTAATCTCTCATATTTTGCATAGTAGCTTCCTTCTTGCTTATCCTTCAACTTCACCATGTTGTTTCCTCCTCTGAGCAGACCAGGACAAACACATAACAGTACAGTAACAGATGTTCTCTCATCTCTCTGAAATGATGTAAAGTTGTTTGGTTGGTGGACTTCCGCTATTCTTCCACCCTAACCTTAACCATAACCAGGTTAATGCCTAAGCTAACCTAACCAAACCAAACCAAATCATAATCCACATCATAAGCCACTTTCTTCAATTCTAACTCAATTCTGATTTACTAGAGATCAGGTTTGACGGTTCACGTCTGACCTAAGGCCATATACTGAGAGATGTGACACACGTCTGATTTCAAAATCGGAAATTGACAATCAAAAATCAGTCACATGAACTTAATCAATGACTTTTATGTTTACATTTAGAATATTTAGTGCTAGTCTTTGGGAAAAAGAAATCTTAATTGTTGTACCCTAGTTCAAACAGAATGTTTGGATTACCGTTCTGTTCTGTTTCAATAAGA
The DNA here is from genome assembly GCF_019176455.1 of Solea senegalensis. Lineage (NCBI taxonomy): Eukaryota > Metazoa > Chordata > Actinopteri > Pleuronectiformes > Soleidae > Solea > Solea senegalensis. The sequence continues at coordinate 20,401,659 of NC_058026.1, forward strand.
CCAAACCACACACCACAAAGCCTGGCCCAAAAAAAAGCATAAGAGTTTGATGTAGACGAACTTGAGTGGAATCAGAGGAGTTAATTTTAGGGCTGCAACTAACAAATATGTCCATGTTGATTATTTTCTTGTCAAGTTAATGTTGTTGATTTTCTTTGCTGTACAGAGCAAAGAAAACAGACAATACTCACATTTAAGAAGCTGAAAGGAGAGTTTGTTTTAATTATTTATTAAAAAAAACCACTCATTAACACCAATTAATCCATTATCAAAATACTTGCCAATTAATTTAGGAATCGATGCATTTTTGAAGCCTTATGTAATTTTGTACTGGCACGCAGTCACCTCTGACTGCTGTACGTCAGTGGAAACAAACCAGATATGAGTCACTTTGGCTGGGTAATGTGAACATAATCTATGGGTCTTGACATGGTCCGTGGTTAGCTATTCAATGCACAACCAGAGCCTTGGAAGTGAGGTTCTGCCTCATTAGTCCTGACAAGGTTTGGTTTAATACCAGAAAAAGTCCTACAGAACAAAAATGGGTACGCACACACACTCATAGGACACTATGAGAACCTCATAGACGTAAAGTGTTCCTTGATCCCTTACCCTAACCTTAACCATCACAACTACATGTCTAACCATAACCCTTAATCTAACACTCATAGAGATAATGCATTCCCTATAGCCCCTTTCCTAGTCTTGTATAAAGTACCTCAAAGTGAAACTTGAGTAAAAGAACAAGTATGATAGCATAAAATGACTTTGGTAGAAGTTGAAGTCACAGAGACTTTAAGTATGACATTTACTGTACTTTAGTATCAAAATAAATTTTCTGATATAAAATGTACTTAAGTTTTCTTTGCTAGTCTGTATGTGTCCTAGATCAAGGCACTTAACCCATGTTGAAGTGAGTGAATGTCAAAACTATAGTGTAAAGCAGCTGATCAAGACTAGAAAAGCTCTATATAAATACAGACCATAATACCAACTCTTCTTCTGATTTTATTTGGTAGTAAGGAGTAACAAAGATAGTTAGAGAACATGTAGTGGAGTAAAAGTGAAAGTTGCTAGAAATATAAATAACAAAGTAAACTACAGATGTGTGAATTTGTACTTAAGTACAGTAACAAAGTATTATGGTATTACCTTACTGTAACCTTAACCATCACAACTAAATGCCTAACCCTAACCCTAATGCTAATTCTAATTCTAAAACCTAATCTTCAAAAAGCCAGTTGGTCCACTGTCCATACAAGGTCAACATGTCCATTTGTTTGACAATTGGTCCATACAGCTTATTTAAGGCACGTACACACACACACACATACTCATGCAACAGCTGCTGGTGGTGTGTGCCCAGTCATGCAGTGACTTAATCGGTGTGGTGAAATGTGATTTCCCCTCTTTAACCAACCCCCCCATACACACACACACACACACATTCTCTCTCACTCTCACCTTGTCTCGTGGAGACGTTCCTCTCGTTGCCCGCAGTCATCACCACCTGCGCGTGGCTGCGCTCCAGGCCAAACAGTTCATCCTTCCCAACACGGCCGCTCTTGCCGCTCTTCATGGTGCCGGTGGGGCCCCCGGGTGCCAGGTATCGAGCGTTGCAGTCGCGGAACGCCACTTTCCCGGAGCGGAACTCCAGCATGTAGCCGGTGTCCTTGTCCGTCTTGGTGGCCAGGCCGCCGTCGTTGCGCAGGAAGCGGTTATCGCAGGTCTCGAGGTGGTAGCGTTGGTCGCGGTAGACCAGTGTCACCAGAGAATCCACACCCCATGGGACATCCCGGTCTATAGACACCTCCTGCCGCTCCCCCTGCGCGCTCAGGTGGGCGAAGCGTTTGCGCGCAAAGCTGTACAGGTTGACCTGCGGGTGTACAGCCAGGTGCACGCTCCATCTCTCCGCCGGCGAGGCCGTTTGCGCAAAGCACGTGATCCGGTCTTCAGTGCCGCTGAGGAAGCGGCCGTGAGGCTCGGACTGCAGCGACCACCGCCCGTCCTCGTGCGCGGTGATAACGAAGCGGCAGTCGCGGCCGCGCGTCTCGCTGTCCGCGGTGACGTTGCCGTCTTTGTCCGTGGCGAGGTAGCGGCCCAGGTGGGAGAGCAGGAACACGACGCTGCCGTCCGCCCCGGTCTGCTCCAGCGTCCAGGTCTGCTTCTTCTTCAGGCTGCTGGCCGAGGCGTTGATTTTGAAGCCGAAGGTCTCCGCCGTCAGATACTTCCCGCCGCTGTTGATGAGCCCCAGCGGAATCCGCAGCAGGTCCCCGTCTGCGCCGTTTGCTGACATGACTGTCGTGCGTCAAGGAGAGGAGAGAAAACAAGATGCTGGGTTTCAGGAGGACAGAGAGAAGAACAGAGAGAGTGGGTGTGGGGGTGTCCGTGGGAGGGACAGAGAGAGGAGAGGGCTGTGCTGACTGATGATGGATGTCCACACACACACACACGCGCTGAAGATCCCCACACTGTGTGTGTCTGTGTGTGTGGAGCTGCAGGAGTTGCAGGAGTGGGACTTTTTTTTTTTTTCCTCTAACGTCAGAACACGCCCCACAGACAGAGGCAGATTATCTGGTATGGGACAAACCATCCCAACCACTGTCTTCAACCACACATTACACCCACACCACTAATAACAATATGTCATCAATAAAAAACAATGTTCTCCCTCTACTTTAGGTCCCCTTAATTACACATGGATAGAGCCATTCACCCTCTCACAGACCACTGTTCATCCTCAGGGCCTCTCTCTTTCTCTGTGTGTGTTCTTGTGTATTTGTTGTCTCTATAAAGAATAAACACTGGCGTTGTCAGGACCAGTCATGCAAATCTGTTCCTAATGAGGAACAGATTTGGAGTTCTTGTTGTTTATATGCTATTATTTGAATGGTCCGGCCCACTTCATATTCCACTGTACAGCATGTGGCCGCTGAACTAAAATGAAAAAAGGTTTTGACTGTCCGAATGAATGGAAGTGAAAGAGGGAATAAGTAGGAATAAAGAAAGCTGTTTTGTTCGCATGTGTGATTTTCTGGCAACAAAATATAAATGATCAGATGATGAGTGAAGAACCTTGAAGGCGCATCGATGTGTGGAGCCAAAGGCAGGCTGTTCAAATTTACCATGAGTTTGGAACTAATTGCAAAGTTTTGTGATTTGGACCGTTAAGGTTTTAGCAAAGGGACATCTTAATGCAGGACAATAACCTTGTATGATGTTTGGATTAAGGCCCTTTTCCGTTTCAGTATGTTGATATCACACATTAGTAAGTCTGGCCTACAAAAAAGACAACAATAGTTGGTTGTAGAATAACTTGACTGGAATCCTATTAACGACAACTATAAGTTAGTTGAGGTTTTTGGTGCTTCTTGTGCTGAGGACCAGCTTGAGACACAAATGCCCTTATTAGTATCACAGGGCTCAACTAATAAGCTGAAATCTGAAGAATTTCTTTACCATTTTATCTCACCGTTAGAAGAGTTTAATCTCCTCACTCTCGCACACCAGTGTCCACAGAGAAAATCAGTGTTTTTAGCTCATGAAGACACATAATCTACTGGTCTACTGCTGACTTGTCTGGTCAGGTTAGGTCACTTTGGTAAATCTGGACAAAAGATTTCAAACACCGAAGTCACAAAATAAAACATTTAAACTTTATGGTGAATGCAGCAGTGGATCAACATCTCCTGTGTGCCGTGAAATCATTGATTCTCTCCATGGACTTTGGTGCAAAGAGTTCCCTGTTTACAAAGCGACATAAAGGGTGTCTTACAGAGAGTGGCACAGTCAGTGCATCATGCAAACCCCTTAAGAAAACACTTAATGATACCTTTTAGTGCTTGCTGCCTCAGGCAGTGAGCCTCTTGTCTGTCCCCCCTGCTTCAGGTGACCTCTTGTCACGTGTCTTGGGTAAAAGGTCATGTCTGTTATAATGTTGTCGACCTGACCTCTTTAGCTTCTCTCCGTGTCACACACACACTGGTATACAAGCGTACGACACATGCGGCGCACTGACAAACAGAAAGTGCTCTATTGTAGAGCAGCAGTTCACAAATGGAGGTCAGTGTCAATCCCATTATGCTCGAGGGGGGAATCAGTGAAACGTTTCTAGATTCCTCCAACAATGTGTCATTGTACGTACTGTACATGCTGAAAAGAATAGGCCTATAATGTTTGAATGATAAATAAATTGTCATTTTGTAATCACAGATACAGCTGTTCACGTTTTAACTGATCAATTTATCTTCAAATTATTCTCAGGGAATATAATCTTCTTCTTTCAGCTTGTCCCTTGGGGGTCGTCACAGCAGATCATCTGCCCCCATCTTGTCCTCTCCCTTGTGTCCTCTTCTGTTGCGCCAACTGTCCTCATGTCCTCCTTCACAATAACTATGAAACTTCTCTATCTTCCTCTTTCCTTCCTGCCCGGCAGCTTCATCTTCAACAACCTTTGTCCACTATAATCGCTGCCCCTCCTTTTATATGAGACCCAACCATCTCAACCTCACCTCTCTTACTTTACCTCCAAACTGTTTAACCTGGAGCTGTCCCTTGAATATGCTCATTCCTAAACCTGTCCATCACTACAAGAAATCTGAGCATCTTTAGTTCCTCCACCTCCAGCTCCTCCGCTTTCAGACAATACATCATAAAATAAGTGTGTCAGGACCTCTGGCTTAGAGCTGTCGGCAGCAGTGGGTGCGATGACAAACCAAATGTGTTTTGGAATATTGAAGTGGAAATCAGAAATCAGATGCCCAGAGTGTGGATTTCTGTTTTCAGCTCCACTTGTTTCCTGCATGACCTCGTCCTCTTCCTCATGGTTCCACCCGTTTCCGGTCAGCCCTGTCTGCCTCTTCCGTCCTCCTCCCCTGGGCTCTGTCATGACTCCTGTCCGCACATCCACCTTTATTTATACTGGAGCGACTGTTCACGGGCGTGTGTGCTTATCTTTTCCTCACGCCTACTACAATAACAAGAGCAGGGCAATAAAAAGCGGATTTACTGGATACAGTTCAGCCACGACGTGGTTTTGTTTTGTCTAACAAGTATTTTTAAAGTTCAATATCTGTGCAATAACAAATCTCCACTCCCTTATTTTAAATTAATGTAGGACTTTGCACTACAAATTCCATTGTCTTGTACAATGACAATAAAGGCTTTCTATTCTATTCTATTCTATTCTATTATTGTTGTCCTTTAGTGTCCATCCTCCACACCCTCCTTAATGGAGATTTCTCACTGTGGTCAACATGTCTTTGTAAACCTGAAATAAGACAGTTAAACATGAGATAAGGAAACACTGTCTCTCTCCGTTTTCAGTTAGTGGAAAAGCGTTAAAGTTCATAGTTCACAGCTGCCTAATTTGCATAAACGTTATCTGGCATAAACACGGTCCTTGTCATGACCAGTCATCCTCATGGAGACCAAAACATGGGCCTAGTGAGGTAGAACATAATCTCTGAGGAACTATAGTCCTAAAATTTGAATTGTGGTTAGGTTAGCATTAACTTAAGCATTAACTGGTTATGGTTAATGCTAGGCTGCTCAAATGCATTGGAAGTCAATGCAGTGTCCTCAGAAGAATCGTTGTGTGAACCTGTGTGAGTCTAGTACTCACTCAAGGACAATTGTGATCATTAATAATCAGCATTTTTTAAATAAAGTAAATAAGTATTCACCAAAAATCAGTCAGCATTCCTTCTGCTGTATAAAGTCCATGTTCTGTATTCTTTTGTGCAAAAAAAAAGGTCATATACAAGCATATAAAGTGCATATACGTGTATACATACTTGCATGCACATATGTATGTATACATATACACATACATATGCATATTGCTAAGGAAATGGATAAAGAAGGGAAAAAAATATGTTAAAATACAATTAAATAAAACACACAGACCATTTGTTACATTGCATGAGCAGAATATGTGAGTATGTTTTACATATTTTGCTTTTCAAATCAATTTTATTTTAGTTTATTTTAAAATATAAGATATTTTCATAAATGTTTAATTTTTACTGATAAAATGGTCAATTAATCACATTCGGCAAATGCCTGACATGTTGAGTTCAGAGTCTCTTGCTTATCATTTATTATCATTAGCGACATTTATTTCTTGCTGCCTATGTGAAACATTGCAAATTTATTACCACAATATGTCACCCAGTGGTTCTGTAAGAAGCAGATAAATTTAAAGAATAAATAAATAATGTGAGCAGTGGATGATTTATTGCTTTGAAACCTGGCTGATCTTCTTCATGCTGGATACAACTCAGCTCAGACCTCATTGCCCCCATCTGGACATTCTGAGAACAACAGCAGAGGACACACATCCAGATGTTAAACAGACAGAGTCAGCTGAGTTCATTCATTCACATCAAGGTCACATCAGCCACTGGAGCCAAGCCCAGCTGATACAGGGCAGAAGGAAGGTGAGGTCCACCCAGGACAGGTCACCAGTCCCTCAGAGGGATTTGGTTAAGGTGTGAACTTAACCTCTGTACGTTTTGGACTGTGGGAGGAAACCCGAACTTGGGTCTTTTTGTCAGGCAACAGTGTTAGCCACTATTCCACCATGTGGCCTCAGCTGAGTTCAAGAACATAAATTGACTCTATGTGTGCAGCATATGTTACATTCATTTCAACATTCAGTTCCACAGACGTTATGTCATTGTCTAATCACACTATCAGTTCCATCTACCTTCTCTATGTGAACACAGAGCAACTTTTCTATTCAGTTTATCCAGTATTATGTTCAATTATTACATTGATTGGATTTTCTATAACATCAATTTGAAGAGTTTTGTATTCTGGGGAAACTGCCTCTGTTACATTTAAATCAAAGCAAACAAAACCAATGCAGAGAATGAAATAAAGAAAGACACATCAGTGTTTTTTATCTATAGGGATGCGATCAAGATGGATTTTGTCCTAAAAAGTAAGACGAGTAAGTAGATGCTGGTTAAGGTTCAGTGAGTTTATTTGCCTTGAAGTAAAATGTGCTGGTCTGTGGCTAGTCTGCAGGGGTCCAGCAGCTGTGTAAACAATGTGAATGAGAAGATGATTCAATAACAAGAGGTCAGTCTTTTGCACAGAAGAGGGAGAGGGTTTTCTGTTCATCTGTACATTTACATTTAAGCATTTAGCAGACGCTGGACCATCCGTAGTGGTTTCACAGCACAGGTCAGAAGGCAGGGCATTGCAGTAGTCAAGGTGGGAGATGACCAAAGCCTGTACTAGGAGCTGGGTAGCCTGTTGAGTTAAGGAAGGCTCTGATTTTTCTTTTACTGAATAGTGCAAAGCGACATGACTGGGCGACATGAAGGTCAACTGGTCATCGATCATGACACCCAAGGTTCTTGCTATCTTGGAAGGGGGAGAGATAGGGATTCGATAGTCTTACATAGTAAAAATAACCACATTTATTCAGCAATGCAGAGCTCATACATGCTGATATATCGCCCACAGGTTTAGGTGCATCTTAGGCTGTGGGTGTCAGCATGCATACAGTCTGTGAAATTTACATTTTTGTGTGTTGTGTGACTAATTGGAATGTCCAGCTTGAAGAAGAAGAGAAAGAATGTCTCTTTTGCTCCATATTTTTAAATGACTGAAAATGAAATAAAAAAGCATGTCTTTCTTCATCC